>NW_026948788.1:0-27376 GCF_035770615.1 Melospiza melodia melodia
ATGATCCATCTGCTGAAAAATTGTTGTTCTTGAGAGCTGAGCAATAAGAACCATTTCTCTCCACTGCTCACCTTGGCTGCTGGTATCCAGATTGACTTCCTAAAAAGAAAGACAAAGAACAGTGCTGTAACACAGTCACCATACACACTTCTGCTGCAGAGACAAATGGGGCCTCACCTGCTCGGGGCAATCCCCTCAACGGGATGGGGCCCTCTGGCACCGATTCAATCCATCTCAATCTGAAAAAAAAGGTAGGACAAGAGTCAAACTGTTGCAGGATAACTGAGGAGCTCCAGATATCCTGTGTCCATCTACAAATCCCACCTAGAGTCCAACTACACCCCACATTACACATTCCAAGTCCCCGGGCCCTCTCCTATCGCACCAGGCTGTGCGGCAGGGCAGAGCAGCTCCGGCACATACGTGTGCTGACACCCGTGAATCAGGACAGGCAGGACAGGACAGACAACAGGGACACAACAGGAACAGAAATCTCTTGGCAAGGAAAATGGCTGCAAGGACTGAGAGAATGCAAAAGGAGATGACTGAGTTCAAACTGACGGTCAGCTGATGAGGCTCAGAGAACCCTGGAGGAAGAAGATGCTAACTGAAGGATTTATTCCAAGAACAGCAAAGATCGATGCCTAGGAATCCTATGCTCAGAATCCTCTGCCTGCCCTCACATTCTTACAAGTCCTACTCCACCACAATGGATCCAGGTGGGGCACAGCTGTCCGTACAGCTCAGAACAAGACCTGACAAGACACCTGACTGGATGCTTCCAAAGAGAGAAGAGAGTCTGATGCCTGTCTGAGCTCCCCAGTCAAAAGTTCTGTGGCCTGGATGCCAGGCCAGGGAATGCAGTGATCACAGATGCTAACAAGGATGCCAAGGTTTATGACAGGCCCCCCTAAGGTAAAAGACATTGCATACACAAACAACACATAATGCACAACAGACACATGACACGAGACACACCGGGACTGCTCTGCCCTGCGCTCCTCAGCACTGGGATCAAAAGTGAGACGTGGCTTGTATGGGGCCTAAGGGGCCACTTCATGAACACCCCCCACCTCCAAATCGGACCCAAAAACCCCTGCCAGTAATTCCCAAACCAGCACCATGCCTTCATCCCCTCTGTGGGTCACAGCCCTCTACTTATCTCTCAGACATCTGGGGATGCCAGTCTGTCTCAGGTGCATAGAAAGGCCACCTCGTCAGCTGGGAAGGTCCTGCTGGCACCGGGCTGGTGTCTCTCAAACAGCTAGATTAAAGAGAACCAAACATCAGTGCCTGACCTTGGCACCGCATCGGCCAAAACCCCACCACTCTGCTACTCACCGCGCTCCTAAGAAGGCCCGGCACCTCCTAACCCTGACCCTCTGCCACACCTGGAATGCAGCTACACCTGAAAGAAAGCTAGAACATATGTCAAACACCACCAGGGTAACTCACAAGCTGCAAACACCTTATGTCAATCTAGGAAGAGCAGCTAGAGCCCAAGTACAGCCCACGTCACAAATTCCAACTCCCCATGGTTTGTCCGACTGAAGCACGCCATGCAGCAGGGCAGAACAGCTCCGGCACAAACACCTGCAGACACCCGTGACACAGAACGTGACAAACAGGGGGACGTGAAACACGACACATCATGCTTGTGGTGGGGGCCTCGAGGGAAGAGGGCAAAAGGGACCCCAAAGACACACTAGGGAACACGGCACACCGGACAACACGACGCACACCGGAGCTGTTCTGCACTGCCCGCCTGAAAGCTGCCATCAAAAGTAGAGCCTCTCCCTTTAGCTGTCCTAAGAGGCCCTTGGACAAGATTGCCTTTCCCTCTGCTCATTTTTAAATCTGCCCCAAGAACTCCCAACCCACTATTCACTCATCTCCAGGCCATGGCCCCCGACTTATCTTTTGGATGATCGGTGACGTGGATCCACGTTGCACCTGAAATGAGTCTGCCTCCGAGGGCCTCATGAGTGCCGAGGAGCCTCTTGGTCAGCTACAATAAAGTAAACCGAAACCAAAGTGTGATCCAGAGTTACGCGGGCCAAATCCCTGCAAGTCAGCTACTTGCCCTTTCCTGAGTGTGCCTGGCTCCCTCAGGCTCCAGCTTCATCCTGATTCCAAGGCTGTGGCCTTCATTAGGGGTGGCACCTGGGTAAGAGAAAGGCAAAGTTAAATGGCATTGCTGTGAGTGCAGTGGATGACCTTGTGTGCTGTAACACACGGGAATGCCTCTGCTAGGCTTCTGAACAGCCTTGTGTGGGGGGGCCCTCAAATAAACAAATAAACACCCTTTCTCACCCTGCTGCCTGCAAACCCCCTCCCAAGAACTCCTAAATGGATACCTGATCACCCTCTCTCTCCCATGCACAACCCTCAACTCACCTGAAGCTTCAATCTCAAACATCATCCTTGACACTGGGCAGACCTCTCTTGCGACATGATCCATCTGCTGAAAAATTGTTGTTCTTGAGAGCTGAGCAATAAGAACCATTTCTCTCCACTGCTCACCTTGGCTGCTGGTATCCAGATTGACTTCCTAAAAAGAAAGACAAAGAACAGTGCTGTAACACAGTCACCATACACACTTCTGCTGCAGAGACAAATGGGGCCTCACCTGCTCGGGGCAATCCCCTCAACGGGATGGGGCCCTCTGGCACCGATTCAATCCATCTCAATCTGAAAAAAAAGGTAGGACAAGAGTCAAACTGTTGCAGGATAACTGAGGAGCTCCAGATATCCTGTGTCCATCTACAAATCCCACCTAGAGTCCAACTACACCCCACATTACACATTCCAAGTCCCCGGGCCCTCTCCTATCGCACCAGGCTGTGCGGCAGGGCAGAGCAGCTCCGGCACATACGTGTGCTGACACCCGTGAATCAGGACAGGCAGGACAGGACAGACAACAGGGACACAACAGGAACAGAAATCTCTTGGCAAGGAAAATGGCTGCAAGGACTGAGAGAATGCAAAAGGAGATGACTGAGTTCAAACTGACGGTCAGCTGATGAGGCTCAGAGAACCCTGGAGGAAGAAGATGCTAACTGAAGGATTTATTCCAAGAACAGCAAAGATCGATGCCTAGGAATCCTATGCTCAGAATCCTCTGCCTGCCCTCACATTCTTACAAGTCCTACTCCACCACAATGGATCCAGGTGGGGCACAGCTGTCCGTACAGCTCAGAACAAGACCTGACAAGACACCTGACTGGATGCTTCCAAAGAGAGAAGAGAGTCTGATGCCTGTCTGAGCTCCCCAGTCAAAAGTTCTGTGGCCTGGATGCCAGGCCAGGGAATGCAGTGATCACAGATGCTAACAAGGATGCCAAGGTTTATGACAGGCCCCCCTAAGGTAAAAGACATTGCATACACAAACAACACATAATGCACAACAGACACATGACACGAGACACACCGGGACTGCTCTGCCCTGCGCTCCTCAGCACTGGGATCAAAAGTGAGACGTGGCTTGTATGGGGCCTAAGGGGCCACTTCATGAACACCCCCCACCTCCAAATCGGACCCAAAAACCCCTGCCAGTAATTCCCAAACCAGCACCATGCCTTCATCCCCTCTGTGGGTCACAGCCCTCTACTTATCTCTCAGACATCTGGGGATGCCAGTCTGTCTCAGGTGCATAGAAAGGCCACCTCGTCAGCTGGGAAGGTCCTGCTGGCACCGGGCTGGTGTCTCTCAAACAGCTAGATTAAAGAGAACCAAACATCAGTGCCTGACCTTGGCACCGCATCGGCCAAAACCCCACCACTCTGCTACTCACCGCGCTCCTAAGAAGGCCCGGCACCTCCTAACCCTGACCCTCTGCCACACCTGGAATGCAGCTACACCTGAAAGAAAGCTAGAACATATGTCAAACACCACCAGGGTAACTCACAAGCTGCAAACACCTTATGTCAATCTAGGAAGAGCAGCTAGAGCCCAAGTACAGCCCACGTCACAAATTCCAACTCCCCATGGTTTGTCCGACTGAAGCACGCCATGCAGCAGGGCAGAACAGCTCCGGCACAAACACCTGCAGACACCCGTGACACAGAACGTGACAAACAGGGGGACGTGAAACACGACACATCATGCTTGTGGTGGGGGCCTCGAGGGAAGAGGGCAAAAGGGACCCCAAAGACACACTAGGGAACACGGCACACCGGACAACACGACGCACACCGGAGCTGTTCTGCACTGCCCGCCTGAAAGCTGCCATCAAAAGTAGAGCCTCTCCCTTTAGCTGTCCTAAGAGGCCCTTGGACAAGATTGCCTTTCCCTCTGCTCATTTTTAAATCTGCCCCAAGAACTCCCAACCCACTATTCACTCATCTCCAGGCCATGGCCCCCGACTTATCTTTTGGATGATCGGTGACGTGGATCCACGTTGCACCTGAAATGAGTCTGCCTCCGAGGGCCTCATGAGTGCCGAGGAGCCTCTTGGTCAGCTACAATAAAGTAAACCGAAACCAAAGTGTGATCCAGAGTTACGCGGGCCAAATCCCTGCAAGTCAGCTACTTGCCCTTTCCTGAGTGTGCCTGGCTCCCTCAGGCTCCAGCTTCATCCTGATTCCAAGGCTGTGGCCTTCATTAGGGGTGGCACCTGGGTAAGAGAAAGGCAAAGTTAAATGGCATTGCTGTGAGTGCAGTGGATGACCTTGTGTGCTGTAACACACGGGAATGCCTCTGCTAGGCTTCTGAACAGCCTTGTGTGGGGGGGCCCTCAAATAAACAAATAAACACCCTTTCTCACCCTGCTGCCTGCAAACCCCCTCCCAAGAACTCCTAAATGGATACCTGATCACCCTCTCTCTCCCATGCACAACCCTCAACTCACCTGAAGCTTCAATCTCAAACATCATCCTTGACACTGGGCAGACCTCTCTTGCGACATGATCCATCTGCTGAAAAATTGTTGTTCTTGAGAGCTGAGCAATAAGAACCATTTCTCTCCACTGCTCACCTTGGCTGCTGGTATCCAGATTGACTTCCTAAAAAGAAAGACAAAGAACAGTGCTGTAACACAGTCACCATACACACTTCTGCTGCAGAGACAAATGGGGCCTCACCTGCTCGGGGCAATCCCCTCAACGGGATGGGGCCCTCTGGCACCGATTCAATCCATCTCAATCTGAAAAAAAAGGTAGGACAAGAGTCAAACTGTTGCAGGATAACTGAGGAGCTCCAGATATCCTGTGTCCATCTACAAATCCCACCTAGAGTCCAACTACACCCCACATTACACATTCCAAGTCCCCGGGCCCTCTCCTATCGCACCAGGCTGTGCGGCAGGGCAGAGCAGCTCCGGCACATACGTGTGCTGACACCCGTGAATCAGGACAGGCAGGACAGGACAGACAACAGGGACACAACAGGAACAGAAATCTCTTGGCAAGGAAAATGGCTGCAAGGACTGAGAGAATGCAAAAGGAGATGACTGAGTTCAAACTGACGGTCAGCTGATGAGGCTCAGAGAACCCTGGAGGAAGAAGATGCTAACTGAAGGATTTATTCCAAGAACAGCAAAGATCGATGCCTAGGAATCCTATGCTCAGAATCCTCTGCCTGCCCTCACATTCTTACAAGTCCTACTCCACCACAATGGATCCAGGTGGGGCACAGCTGTCCGTACAGCTCAGAACAAGACCTGACAAGACACCTGACTGGATGCTTCCAAAGAGAGAAGAGAGTCTGATGCCTGTCTGAGCTCCCCAGTCAAAAGTTCTGTGGCCTGGATGCCAGGCCAGGGAATGCAGTGATCACAGATGCTAACAAGGATGCCAAGGTTTATGACAGGCCCCCCTAAGGTAAAAGACATTGCATACACAAACAACACATAATGCACAACAGACACATGACACGAGACACACCGGGACTGCTCTGCCCTGCGCTCCTCAGCACTGGGATCAAAAGTGAGACGTGGCTTGTATGGGGCCTAAGGGGCCACTTCATGAACACCCCCCACCTCCAAATCGGACCCAAAAACCCCTGCCAGTAATTCCCAAACCAGCACCATGCCTTCATCCCCTCTGTGGGTCACAGCCCTCTACTTATCTCTCAGACATCTGGGGATGCCAGTCTGTCTCAGGTGCATAGAAAGGCCACCTCGTCAGCTGGGAAGGTCCTGCTGGCACCGGGCTGGTGTCTCTCAAACAGCTAGATTAAAGAGAACCAAACATCAGTGCCTGACCTTGGCACCGCATCGGCCAAAACCCCACCACTCTGCTACTCACCGCGCTCCTAAGAAGGCCCGGCACCTCCTAACCCTGACCCTCTGCCACACCTGGAATGCAGCTACACCTGAAAGAAAGCTAGAACATATGTCAAACACCACCAGGGTAACTCACAAGCTGCAAACACCTTATGTCAATCTAGGAAGAGCAGCTAGAGCCCAAGTACAGCCCACGTCACAAATTCCAACTCCCCATGGTTTGTCCGACTGAAGCACGCCATGCAGCAGGGCAGAACAGCTCCGGCACAAACACCTGCAGACACCCGTGACACAGAACGTGACAAACAGGGGGACGTGAAACACGACACATCATGCTTGTGGTGGGGGCCTCGAGGGAAGAGGGCAAAAGGGACCCCAAAGACACACTAGGGAACACGGCACACCGGACAACACGACGCACACCGGAGCTGTTCTGCACTGCCCGCCTGAAAGCTGCCATCAAAAGTAGAGCCTCTCCCTTTAGCTGTCCTAAGAGGCCCTTGGACAAGATTGCCTTTCCCTCTGCTCATTTTTAAATCTGCCCCAAGAACTCCCAACCCACTATTCACTCATCTCCAGGCCATGGCCCCCGACTTATCTTTTGGATGATCGGTGACGTGGATCCACGTTGCACCTGAAATGAGTCTGCCTCCGAGGGCCTCATGAGTGCCGAGGAGCCTCTTGGTCAGCTACAATAAAGTAAACCGAAACCAAAGTGTGATCCAGAGTTACGCGGGCCAAATCCCTGCAAGTCAGCTACTTGCCCTTTCCTGAGTGTGCCTGGCTCCCTCAGGCTCCAGCTTCATCCTGATTCCAAGGCTGTGGCCTTCATTAGGGGTGGCACCTGGGTAAGAGAAAGGCAAAGTTAAATGGCATTGCTGTGAGTGCAGTGGATGACCTTGTGTGCTGTAACACACGGGAATGCCTCTGCTAGGCTTCTGAACAGCCTTGTGTGGGGGGGCCCTCAAATAAACAAATAAACACCCTTTCTCACCCTGCTGCCTGCAAACCCCCTCCCAAGAACTCCTAAATGGATACCTGATCACCCTCTCTCTCCCATGCACAACCCTCAACTCACCTGAAGCTTCAATCTCAAACATCATCCTTGACACTGGGCAGACCTCTCTTGCGACATGATCCATCTGCTGAAAAATTGTTGTTCTTGAGAGCTGAGCAATAAGAACCATTTCTCTCCACTGCTCACCTTGGCTGCTGGTATCCAGATTGACTTCCTAAAAAGAAAGACAAAGAACAGTGCTGTAACACAGTCACCATACACACTTCTGCTGCAGAGACAAATGGGGCCTCACCTGCTCGGGGCAATCCCCTCAACGGGATGGGGCCCTCTGGCACCGATTCAATCCATCTCAATCTGAAAAAAAAGGTAGGACAAGAGTCAAACTGTTGCAGGATAACTGAGGAGCTCCAGATATCCTGTGTCCATCTACAAATCCCACCTAGAGTCCAACTACACCCCACATTACACATTCCAAGTCCCCGGGCCCTCTCCTATCGCACCAGGCTGTGCGGCAGGGCAGAGCAGCTCCGGCACATACGTGTGCTGACACCCGTGAATCAGGACAGGCAGGACAGGACAGACAACAGGGACACAACAGGAACAGAAATCTCTTGGCAAGGAAAATGGCTGCAAGGACTGAGAGAATGCAAAAGGAGATGACTGAGTTCAAACTGACGGTCAGCTGATGAGGCTCAGAGAACCCTGGAGGAAGAAGATGCTAACTGAAGGATTTATTCCAAGAACAGCAAAGATCGATGCCTAGGAATCCTATGCTCAGAATCCTCTGCCTGCCCTCACATTCTTACAAGTCCTACTCCACCACAATGGATCCAGGTGGGGCACAGCTGTCCGTACAGCTCAGAACAAGACCTGACAAGACACCTGACTGGATGCTTCCAAAGAGAGAAGAGAGTCTGATGCCTGTCTGAGCTCCCCAGTCAAAAGTTCTGTGGCCTGGATGCCAGGCCAGGGAATGCAGTGATCACAGATGCTAACAAGGATGCCAAGGTTTATGACAGGCCCCCCTAAGGTAAAAGACATTGCATACACAAACAACACATAATGCACAACAGACACATGACACGAGACACACCGGGACTGCTCTGCCCTGCGCTCCTCAGCACTGGGATCAAAAGTGAGACGTGGCTTGTATGGGGCCTAAGGGGCCACTTCATGAACACCCCCCACCTCCAAATCGGACCCAAAAACCCCTGCCAGTAATTCCCAAACCAGCACCATGCCTTCATCCCCTCTGTGGGTCACAGCCCTCTACTTATCTCTCAGACATCTGGGGATGCCAGTCTGTCTCAGGTGCATAGAAAGGCCACCTCGTCAGCTGGGAAGGTCCTGCTGGCACCGGGCTGGTGTCTCTCAAACAGCTAGATTAAAGAGAACCAAACATCAGTGCCTGACCTTGGCACCGCATCGGCCAAAACCCCACCACTCTGCTACTCACCGCGCTCCTAAGAAGGCCCGGCACCTCCTAACCCTGACCCTCTGCCACACCTGGAATGCAGCTACACCTGAAAGAAAGCTAGAACATATGTCAAACACCACCAGGGTAACTCACAAGCTGCAAACACCTTATGTCAATCTAGGAAGAGCAGCTAGAGCCCAAGTACAGCCCACGTCACAAATTCCAACTCCCCATGGTTTGTCCGACTGAAGCACGCCATGCAGCAGGGCAGAACAGCTCCGGCACAAACACCTGCAGACACCCGTGACACAGAACGTGACAAACAGGGGGACGTGAAACACGACACATCATGCTTGTGGTGGGGGCCTCGAGGGAAGAGGGCAAAAGGGACCCCAAAGACACACTAGGGAACACGGCACACCGGACAACACGACGCACACCGGAGCTGTTCTGCACTGCCCGCCTGAAAGCTGCCATCAAAAGTAGAGCCTCTCCCTTTAGCTGTCCTAAGAGGCCCTTGGACAAGATTGCCTTTCCCTCTGCTCATTTTTAAATCTGCCCCAAGAACTCCCAACCCACTATTCACTCATCTCCAGGCCATGGCCCCCGACTTATCTTTTGGATGATCGGTGACGTGGATCCACGTTGCACCTGAAATGAGTCTGCCTCCGAGGGCCTCATGAGTGCCGAGGAGCCTCTTGGTCAGCTACAATAAAGTAAACCGAAACCAAAGTGTGATCCAGAGTTACGCGGGCCAAATCCCTGCAAGTCAGCTACTTGCCCTTTCCTGAGTGTGCCTGGCTCCCTCAGGCTCCAGCTTCATCCTGATTCCAAGGCTGTGGCCTTCATTAGGGGTGGCACCTGGGTAAGAGAAAGGCAAAGTTAAATGGCATTGCTGTGAGTGCAGTGGATGACCTTGTGTGCTGTAACACACGGGAATGCCTCTGCTAGGCTTCTGAACAGCCTTGTGTGGGGGGGCCCTCAAATAAACAAATAAACACCCTTTCTCACCCTGCTGCCTGCAAACCCCCTCCCAAGAACTCCTAAATGGATACCTGATCACCCTCTCTCTCCCATGCACAACCCTCAACTCACCTGAAGCTTCAATCTCAAACATCATCCTTGACACTGGGCAGACCTCTCTTGCGACATGATCCATCTGCTGAAAAATTGTTGTTCTTGAGAGCTGAGCAATAAGAACCATTTCTCTCCACTGCTCACCTTGGCTGCTGGTATCCAGATTGACTTCCTAAAAAGAAAGACAAAGAACAGTGCTGTAACACAGTCACCATACACACTTCTGCTGCAGAGACAAATGGGGCCTCACCTGCTCGGGGCAATCCCCTCAACGGGATGGGGCCCTCTGGCACCGATTCAATCCATCTCAATCTGAAAAAAAAGGTAGGACAAGAGTCAAACTGTTGCAGGATAACTGAGGAGCTCCAGATATCCTGTGTCCATCTACAAATCCCACCTAGAGTCCAACTACACCCCACATTACACATTCCAAGTCCCCGGGCCCTCTCCTATCGCACCAGGCTGTGCGGCAGGGCAGAGCAGCTCCGGCACATACGTGTGCTGACACCCGTGAATCAGGACAGGCAGGACAGGACAGACAACAGGGACACAACAGGAACAGAAATCTCTTGGCAAGGAAAATGGCTGCAAGGACTGAGAGAATGCAAAAGGAGATGACTGAGTTCAAACTGACGGTCAGCTGATGAGGCTCAGAGAACCCTGGAGGAAGAAGATGCTAACTGAAGGATTTATTCCAAGAACAGCAAAGATCGATGCCTAGGAATCCTATGCTCAGAATCCTCTGCCTGCCCTCACATTCTTACAAGTCCTACTCCACCACAATGGATCCAGGTGGGGCACAGCTGTCCGTACAGCTCAGAACAAGACCTGACAAGACACCTGACTGGATGCTTCCAAAGAGAGAAGAGAGTCTGATGCCTGTCTGAGCTCCCCAGTCAAAAGTTCTGTGGCCTGGATGCCAGGCCAGGGAATGCAGTGATCACAGATGCTAACAAGGATGCCAAGGTTTATGACAGGCCCCCCTAAGGTAAAAGACATTGCATACACAAACAACACATAATGCACAACAGACACATGACACGAGACACACCGGGACTGCTCTGCCCTGCGCTCCTCAGCACTGGGATCAAAAGTGAGACGTGGCTTGTATGGGGCCTAAGGGGCCACTTCATGAACACCCCCCACCTCCAAATCGGACCCAAAAACCCCTGCCAGTAATTCCCAAACCAGCACCATGCCTTCATCCCCTCTGTGGGTCACAGCCCTCTACTTATCTCTCAGACATCTGGGGATGCCAGTCTGTCTCAGGTGCATAGAAAGGCCACCTCGTCAGCTGGGAAGGTCCTGCTGGCACCGGGCTGGTGTCTCTCAAACAGCTAGATTAAAGAGAACCAAACATCAGTGCCTGACCTTGGCACCGCATCGGCCAAAACCCCACCACTCTGCTACTCACCGCGCTCCTAAGAAGGCCCGGCACCTCCTAACCCTGACCCTCTGCCACACCTGGAATGCAGCTACACCTGAAAGAAAGCTAGAACATATGTCAAACACCACCAGGGTAACTCACAAGCTGCAAACACCTTATGTCAATCTAGGAAGAGCAGCTAGAGCCCAAGTACAGCCCACGTCACAAATTCCAACTCCCCATGGTTTGTCCGACTGAAGCACGCCATGCAGCAGGGCAGAACAGCTCCGGCACAAACACCTGCAGACACCCGTGACACAGAACGTGACAAACAGGGGGACGTGAAACACGACACATCATGCTTGTGGTGGGGGCCTCGAGGGAAGAGGGCAAAAGGGACCCCAAAGACACACTAGGGAACACGGCACACCGGACAACACGACGCACACCGGAGCTGTTCTGCACTGCCCGCCTGAAAGCTGCCATCAAAAGTAGAGCCTCTCCCTTTAGCTGTCCTAAGAGGCCCTTGGACAAGATTGCCTTTCCCTCTGCTCATTTTTAAATCTGCCCCAAGAACTCCCAACCCACTATTCACTCATCTCCAGGCCATGGCCCCCGACTTATCTTTTGGATGATCGGTGACGTGGATCCACGTTGCACCTGAAATGAGTCTGCCTCCGAGGGCCTCATGAGTGCCGAGGAGCCTCTTGGTCAGCTACAATAAAGTAAACCGAAACCAAAGTGTGATCCAGAGTTACGCGGGCCAAATCCCTGCAAGTCAGCTACTTGCCCTTTCCTGAGTGTGCCTGGCTCCCTCAGGCTCCAGCTTCATCCTGATTCCAAGGCTGTGGCCTTCATTAGGGGTGGCACCTGGGTAAGAGAAAGGCAAAGTTAAATGGCATTGCTGTGAGTGCAGTGGATGACCTTGTGTGCTGTAACACACGGGAATGCCTCTGCTAGGCTTCTGAACAGCCTTGTGTGGGGGGGCCCTCAAATAAACAAATAAACACCCTTTCTCACCCTGCTGCCTGCAAACCCCCTCCCAAGAACTCCTAAATGGATACCTGATCACCCTCTCTCTCCCATGCACAACCCTCAACTCACCTGAAGCTTCAATCTCAAACATCATCCTTGACACTGGGCAGACCTCTCTTGCGACATGATCCATCTGCTGAAAAATTGTTGTTCTTGAGAGCTGAGCAATAAGAACCATTTCTCTCCACTGCTCACCTTGGCTGCTGGTATCCAGATTGACTTCCTAAAAAGAAAGACAAAGAACAGTGCTGTAACACAGTCACCATACACACTTCTGCTGCAGAGACAAATGGGGCCTCACCTGCTCGGGGCAATCCCCTCAACGGGATGGGGCCCTCTGGCACCGATTCAATCCATCTCAATCTGAAAAAAAAGGTAGGACAAGAGTCAAACTGTTGCAGGATAACTGAGGAGCTCCAGATATCCTGTGTCCATCTACAAATCCCACCTAGAGTCCAACTACACCCCACATTACACATTCCAAGTCCCCGGGCCCTCTCCTATCGCACCAGGCTGTGCGGCAGGGCAGAGCAGCTCCGGCACATACGTGTGCTGACACCCGTGAATCAGGACAGGCAGGACAGGACAGACAACAGGGACACAACAGGAACAGAAATCTCTTGGCAAGGAAAATGGCTGCAAGGACTGAGAGAATGCAAAAGGAGATGACTGAGTTCAAACTGACGGTCAGCTGATGAGGCTCAGAGAACCCTGGAGGAAGAAGATGCTAACTGAAGGATTTATTCCAAGAACAGCAAAGATCGATGCCTAGGAATCCTATGCTCAGAATCCTCTGCCTGCCCTCACATTCTTACAAGTCCTACTCCACCACAATGGATCCAGGTGGGGCACAGCTGTCCGTACAGCTCAGAACAAGACCTGACAAGACACCTGACTGGATGCTTCCAAAGAGAGAAGAGAGTCTGATGCCTGTCTGAGCTCCCCAGTCAAAAGTTCTGTGGCCTGGATGCCAGGCCAGGGAATGCAGTGATCACAGATGCTAACAAGGATGCCAAGGTTTATGACAGGCCCCCCTAAGGTAAAAGACATTGCATACACAAACAACACATAATGCACAACAGACACATGACACGAGACACACCGGGACTGCTCTGCCCTGCGCTCCTCAGCACTGGGATCAAAAGTGAGACGTGGCTTGTATGGGGCCTAAGGGGCCACTTCATGAACACCCCCCACCTCCAAATCGGACCCAAAAACCCCTGCCAGTAATTCCCAAACCAGCACCATGCCTTCATCCCCTCTGTGGGTCACAGCCCTCTACTTATCTCTCAGACATCTGGGGATGCCAGTCTGTCTCAGGTGCATAGAAAGGCCACCTCGTCAGCTGGGAAGGTCCTGCTGGCACCGGGCTGGTGTCTCTCAAACAGCTAGATTAAAGAGAACCAAACATCAGTGCCTGACCTTGGCACCGCATCGGCCAAAACCCCACCACTCTGCTACTCACCGCGCTCCTAAGAAGGCCCGGCACCTCCTAACCCTGACCCTCTGCCACACCTGGAATGCAGCTACACCTGAAAGAAAGCTAGAACATATGTCAAACACCACCAGGGTAACTCACAAGCTGCAAACACCTTATGTCAATCTAGGAAGAGCAGCTAGAGCCCAAGTACAGCCCACGTCACAAATTCCAACTCCCCATGGTTTGTCCGACTGAAGCACGCCATGCAGCAGGGCAGAACAGCTCCGGCACAAACACCTGCAGACACCCGTGACACAGAACGTGACAAACAGGGGGACGTGAAACACGACACATCATGCTTGTGGTGGGGGCCTCGAGGGAAGAGGGCAAAAGGGACCCCAAAGACACACTAGGGAACACGGCACACCGGACAACACGACGCACACCGGAGCTGTTCTGCACTGCCCGCCTGAAAGCTGCCATCAAAAGTAGAGCCTCTCCCTTTAGCTGTCCTAAGAGGCCCTTGGACAAGATTGCCTTTCCCTCTGCTCATTTTTAAATCTGCCCCAAGAACTCCCAACCCACTATTCACTCATCTCCAGGCCATGGCCCCCGACTTATCTTTTGGATGATCGGTGACGTGGATCCACGTTGCACCTGAAATGAGTCTGCCTCCGAGGGCCTCATGAGTGCCGAGGAGCCTCTTGGTCAGCTACAATAAAGTAAACCGAAACCAAAGTGTGATCCAGAGTTACGCGGGCCAAATCCCTGCAAGTCAGCTACTTGCCCTTTCCTGAGTGTGCCTGGCTCCCTCAGGCTCCAGCTTCATCCTGATTCCAAGGCTGTGGCCTTCATTAGGGGTGGCACCTGGGTAAGAGAAAGGCAAAGTTAAATGGCATTGCTGTGAGTGCAGTGGATGACCTTGTGTGCTGTAACACACGGGAATGCCTCTGCTAGGCTTCTGAACAGCCTTGTGTGGGGGGGCCCTCAAATAAACAAATAAACACCCTTTCTCACCCTGCTGCCTGCAAACCCCCTCCCAAGAACTCCTAAATGGATACCTGATCACCCTCTCTCTCCCATGCACAACCCTCAACTCACCTGAAGCTTCAATCTCAAACATCATCCTTGACACTGGGCAGACCTCTCTTGCGACATGATCCATCTGCTGAAAAATTGTTGTTCTTGAGAGCTGAGCAATAAGAACCATTTCTCTCCACTGCTCACCTTGGCTGCTGGTATCCAGATTGACTTCCTAAAAAGAAAGACAAAGAACAGTGCTGTAACACAGTCACCATACACACTTCTGCTGCAGAGACAAATGGGGCCTCACCTGCTCGGGGCAATCCCCTCAACGGGATGGGGCCCTCTGGCACCGATTCAATCCATCTCAATCTGAAAAAAAAGGTAGGACAAGAGTCAAACTGTTGCAGGATAACTGAGGAGCTCCAGATATCCTGTGTCCATCTACAAATCCCACCTAGAGTCCAACTACACCCCACATTACACATTCCAAGTCCCCGGGCCCTCTCCTATCGCACCAGGCTGTGCGGCAGGGCAGAGCAGCTCCGGCACATACGTGTGCTGACACCCGTGAATCAGGACAGGCAGGACAGGACAGACAACAGGGACACAACAGGAACAGAAATCTCTTGGCAAGGAAAATGGCTGCAAGGACTGAGAGAATGCAAAAGGAGATGACTGAGTTCAAACTGACGGTCAGCTGATGAGGCTCAGAGAACCCTGGAGGAAGAAGATGCTAACTGAAGGATTTATTCCAAGAACAGCAAAGATCGATGCCTAGGAATCCTATGCTCAGAATCCTCTGCCTGCCCTCACATTCTTACAAGTCCTACTCCACCACAATGGATCCAGGTGGGGCACAGCTGTCCGTACAGCTCAGAACAAGACCTGACAAGACACCTGACTGGATGCTTCCAAAGAGAGAAGAGAGTCTGATGCCTGTCTGAGCTCCCCAGTCAAAAGTTCTGTGGCCTGGATGCCAGGCCAGGGAATGCAGTGATCACAGATGCTAACAAGGATGCCAAGGTTTATGACAGGCCCCCCTAAGGTAAAAGACATTGCATACACAAACAACACATAATGCACAACAGACACATGACACGAGACACACCGGGACTGCTCTGCCCTGCGCTCCTCAGCACTGGGATCAAAAGTGAGACGTGGCTTGTATGGGGCCTAAGGGGCCACTTCATGAACACCCCCCACCTCCAAATCGGACCCAAAAACCCCTGCCAGTAATTCCCAAACCAGCACCATGCCTTCATCCCCTCTGTGGGTCACAGCCCTCTACTTATCTCTCAGACATCTGGGGATGCCAGTCTGTCTCAGGTGCATAGAAAGGCCACCTCGTCAGCTGGGAAGGTCCTGCTGGCACCGGGCTGGTGTCTCTCAAACAGCTAGATTAAAGAGAACCAAACATCAGTGCCTGACCTTGGCACCGCATCGGCCAAAACCCCACCACTCTGCTACTCACCGCGCTCCTAAGAAGGCCCGGCACCTCCTAACCCTGACCCTCTGCCACACCTGGAATGCAGCTACACCTGAAAGAAAGCTAGAACATATGTCAAACACCACCAGGGTAACTCACAAGCTGCAAACACCTTATGTCAATCTAGGAAGAGCAGCTAGAGCCCAAGTACAGCCCACGTCACAAATTCCAACTCCCCATGGTTTGTCCGACTGAAGCACGCCATGCAGCAGGGCAGAACAGCTCCGGCACAAACACCTGCAGACACCCGTGACACAGAACGTGACAAACAGGGGGACGTGAAACACGACACATCATGCTTGTGGTGGGGGCCTCGAGGGAAGAGGGCAAAAGGGACCCCAAAGACACACTAGGGAACACGGCACACCGGACAACACGACGCACACCGGAGCTGTTCTGCACTGCCCGCCTGAAAGCTGCCATCAAAAGTAGAGCCTCTCCCTTTAGCTGTCCTAAGAGGCCCTTGGACAAGATTGCCTTTCCCTCTGCTCATTTTTAAATCTGCCCCAAGAACTCCCAACCCACTATTCACTCATCTCCAGGCCATGGCCCCCGACTTATCTTTTGGATGATCGGTGACGTGGATCCACGTTGCACCTGAAATGAGTCTGCCTCCGAGGGCCTCATGAGTGCCGAGGAGCCTCTTGGTCAGCTACAATAAAGTAAACCGAAACCAAAGTGTGATCCAGAGTTACGCGGGCCAAATCCCTGCAAGTCAGCTACTTGCCCTTTCCTGAGTGTGCCTGGCTCCCTCAGGCTCCAGCTTCATCCTGATTCCAAGGCTGTGGCCTTCATTAGGGGTGGCACCTGGGTAAGAGAAAGGCAAAGTTAAATGGCATTGCTGTGAGTGCAGTGGATGACCTTGTGTGCTGTAACACACGGGAATGCCTCTGCTAGGCTTCTGAACAGCCTTGTGTGGGGGGGCCCTCAAATAAACAAATAAACACCCTTTCTCACCCTGCTGCCTGCAAACCCCCTCCCAAGAACTCCTAAATGGATACCTGATCACCCTCTCTCTCCCATGCACAACCCTCAACTCACCTGAAGCTTCAATCTCAAACATCATCCTTGACACTGGGCAGACCTCTCTTGCGACATGATCCATCTGCTGAAAAATTGTTGTTCTTGAGAGCTGAGCAATAAGAACCATTTCTCTCCACTGCTCACCTTGGCTGCTGGTATCCAGATTGACTTCCTAAAAAGAAAGACAAAGAACAGTGCTGTAACACAGTCACCATACACACTTCTGCTGCAGAGACAAATGGGGCCTCACCTGCTCGGGGCAATCCCCTCAACGGGATGGGGCCCTCTGGCACCGATTCAATCCATCTCAATCTGAAAAAAAAGGTAGGACAAGAGTCAAACTGTTGCAGGATAACTGAGGAGCTCCAGATATCCTGTGTCCATCTACAAATCCCACCTAGAGTCCAACTACACCCCACATTACACATTCCAAGTCCCCGGGCCCTCTCCTATCGCACCAGGCTGTGCGGCAGGGCAGAGCAGCTCCGGCACATACGTGTGCTGACACCCGTGAATCAGGACAGGCAGGACAGGACAGACAACAGGGACACAACAGGAACAGAAATCTCTTGGCAAGGAAAATGGCTGCAAGGACTGAGAGAATGCAAAAGGAGATGACTGAGTTCAAACTGACGGTCAGCTGATGAGGCTCAGAGAACCCTGGAGGAAGAAGATGCTAACTGAAGGATTTATTCCAAGAACAGCAAAGATCGATGCCTAGGAATCCTATGCTCAGAATCCTCTGCCTGCCCTCACATTCTTACAAGTCCTACTCCACCACAATGGATCCAGGTGGGGCACAGCTGTCCGTACAGCTCAGAACAAGACCTGACAAGACACCTGACTGGATGCTTCCAAAGAGAGAAGAGAGTCTGATGCCTGTCTGAGCTCCCCAGTCAAAAGTTCTGTGGCCTGGATGCCAGGCCAGGGAATGCAGTGATCACAGATGCTAACAAGGATGCCAAGGTTTATGACAGGCCCCCCTAAGGTAAAAGACATTGCATACACAAACAACACATAATGCACAACAGACACATGACACGAGACACACCGGGACTGCTCTGCCCTGCGCTCCTCAGCACTGGGATCAAAAGTGAGACGTGGCTTGTATGGGGCCTAAGGGGCCACTTCATGAACACCCCCCACCTCCAAATCGGACCCAAAAACCCCTGCCAGTAATTCCCAAACCAGCACCATGCCTTCATCCCCTCTGTGGGTCACAGCCCTCTACTTATCTCTCAGACATCTGGGGATGCCAGTCTGTCTCAGGTGCATAGAAAGGCCACCTCGTCAGCTGGGAAGGTCCTGCTGGCACCGGGCTGGTGTCTCTCAAACAGCTAGATTAAAGAGAACCAAACATCAGTGCCTGACCTTGGCACCGCATCGGCCAAAACCCCACCACTCTGCTACTCACCGCGCTCCTAAGAAGGCCCGGCACCTCCTAACCCTGACCCTCTGCCACACCTGGAATGCAGCTACACCTGAAAGAAAGCTAGAACATATGTCAAACACCACCAGGGTAACTCACAAGCTGCAAACACCTTATGTCAATCTAGGAAGAGCAGCTAGAGCCCAAGTACAGCCCACGTCACAAATTCCAACTCCCCATGGTTTGTCCGACTGAAGCACGCCATGCAGCAGGGCAGAACAGCTCCGGCACAAACACCTGCAGACACCCGTGACACAGAACGTGACAAACAGGGGGACGTGAAACACGACACATCATGCTTGTGGTGGGGGCCTCGAGGGAAGAGGGCAAAAGGGACCCCAAAGACACACTAGGGAACACGGCACACCGGACAACACGACGCACACCGGAGCTGTTCTGCACTGCCCGCCTGAAAGCTGCCATCAAAAGTAGAGCCTCTCCCTTTAGCTGTCCTAAGAGGCCCTTGGACAAGATTGCCTTTCCCTCTGCTCATTTTTAAATCTGCCCCAAGAACTCCCAACCCACTATTCACTCATCTCCAGGCCATGGCCCCCGACTTATCTTTTGGATGATCGGTGACGTGGATCCACGTTGCACCTGAAATGAGTCTGCCTCCGAGGGCCTCATGAGTGCCGAGGAGCCTCTTGGTCAGCTACAATAAAGTAAACCGAAACCAAAGTGTGATCCAGAGTTACGCGGGCCAAATCCCTGCAAGTCAGCTACTTGCCCTTTCCTGAGTGTGCCTGGCTCCCTCAGGCTCCAGCTTCATCCTGATTCCAAGGCTGTGGCCTTCATTAGGGGTGGCACCTGGGTAAGAGAAAGGCAAAGTTAAATGGCATTGCTGTGAGTGCAGTGGATGACCTTGTGTGCTGTAACACACGGGAATGCCTCTGCTAGGCTTCTGAACAGCCTTGTGTGGGGGGGCCCTCAAATAAACAAATAAACACCCTTTCTCACCCTGCTGCCTGCAAACCCCCTCCCAAGAACTCCTAAATGGATACCTGATCACCCTCTCTCTCCCATGCACAACCCTCAACTCACCTGAAGCTTCAATCTCAAACATCATCCTTGACACTGGGCAGACCTCTCTTGCGACATGATCCATCTGCTGAAAAATTGTTGTTCTTGAGAGCTGAGCAATAAGAACCATTTCTCTCCACTGCTCACCTTGGCTGCTGGTATCCAGATTGACTTCCTAAAAAGAAAGACAAAGAACAGTGCTGTAACACAGTCACCATACACACTTCTGCTGCAGAGACAAATGGGGCCTCACCTGCTCGGGGCAATCCCCTCAACGGGATGGGGCCCTCTGGCACCGATTCAATCCATCTCAATCTGAAAAAAAAGGTAGGACAAGAGTCAAACTGTTGCAGGATAACTGAGGAGCTCCAGATATCCTGTGTCCATCTACAAATCCCACCTAGAGTCCAACTACACCCCACATTACACATTCCAAGTCCCCGGGCCCTCTCCTATCGCACCAGGCTGTGCGGCAGGGCAGAGCAGCTCCGGCACATACGTGTGCTGACACCCGTGAATCAGGACAGGCAGGACAGGACAGACAACAGGGACACAACAGGAACAGAAATCTCTTGGCAAGGAAAATGGCTGCAAGGACTGAGAGAATGCAAAAGGAGATGACTGAGTTCAAACTGACGGTCAGCTGATGAGGCTCAGAGAACCCTGGAGGAAGAAGATGCTAACTGAAGGATTTATTCCAAGAACAGCAAAGATCGATGCCTAGGAATCCTATGCTCAGAATCCTCTGCCTGCCCTCACATTCTTACAAGTCCTACTCCACCACAATGGATCCAGGTGGGGCACAGCTGTCCGTACAGCTCAGAACAAGACCTGACAAGACACCTGACTGGATGCTTCCAAAGAGAGAAGAGAGTCTGATGCCTGTCTGAGCTCCCCAGTCAAAAGTTCTGTGGCCTGGATGCCAGGCCAGGGAATGCAGTGATCACAGATGCTAACAAGGATGCCAAGGTTTATGACAGGCCCCCCTAAGGTAAAAGACATTGCATACACAAACAACACATAATGCACAACAGACACATGACACGAGACACACCGGGACTGCTCTGCCCTGCGCTCCTCAGCACTGGGATCAAAAGTGAGACGTGGCTTGTATGGGGCCTAAGGGGCCACTTCATGAACACCCCCCACCTCCAAATCGGACCCAAAAACCCCTGCCAGTAATTCCCAAACCAGCACCATGCCTTCATCCCCTCTGTGGGTCACAGCCCTCTACTTATCTCTCAGACATCTGGGGATGCCAGTCTGTCTCAGGTGCATAGAAAGGCCACCTCGTCAGCTGGGAAGGTCCTGCTGGCACCGGGCTGGTGTCTCTCAAACAGCTAGATTAAAGAGAACCAAACATCAGTGCCTGACCTTGGCACCGCATCGGCCAAAACCCCACCACTCTGCTACTCACCGCGCTCCTAAGAAGGCCCGGCACCTCCTAACCCTGACCCTCTGCCACACCTGGAATGCAGCTACACCTGAAAGAAAGCTAGAACATATGTCAAACACCACCAGGGTAACTCACAAGCTGCAAACACCTTATGTCAATCTAGGAAGAGCAGCTAGAGCCCAAGTACAGCCCACGTCACAAATTCCAACTCCCCATGGTTTGTCCGACTGAAGCACGCCATGCAGCAGGGCAGAACAGCTCCGGCACAAACACCTGCAGACACCCGTGACACAGAACGTGACAAACAGGGGGACGTGAAACACGACACATCATGCTTGTGGTGGGGGCCTCGAGGGAAGAGGGCAAAAGGGACCCCAAAGACACACTAGGGAACACGGCACACCGGACAACACGACGCACACCGGAGCTGTTCTGCACTGCCCGCCTGAAAGCTGCCATCAAAAGTAGAGCCTCTCCCTTTAGCTGTCCTAAGAGGCCCTTGGACAAGATTGCCTTTCCCTCTGCTCATTTTTAAATCTGCCCCAAGAACTCCCAACCCACTATTCACTCATCTCCAGGCCATGGCCCCCGACTTATCTTTTGGATGATCGGTGACGTGGATCCACGTTGCACCTGAAATGAGTCTGCCTCCGAGGGCCTCATGAGTGCCGAGGAGCCTCTTGGTCAGCTACAATAAAGTAAACCGAAACCAAAGTGTGATCCAGAGTTACGCGGGCCAAATCCCTGCAAGTCAGCTACTTGCCCTTTCCTGAGTGTGCCTGGCTCCCTCAGGCTCCAGCTTCATCCTGATTCCAAGGCTGTGGCCTTCATTAGGGGTGGCACCTGGGTAAGAGAAAGGCAAAGTTAAATGGCATTGCTGTGAGTGCAGTGGATGACCTTGTGTGCTGTAACACACGGGAATGCCTCTGCTAGGCTTCTGAACAGCCTTGTGTGGGGGGGCCCTCAAATAAACAAATAAACACCCTTTCTCACCCTGCTGCCTGCAAACCCCCTCCCAAGAACTCCTAAATGGATACCTGATCACCCTCTCTCTCCCATGCACAACCCTCAACTCACCTGAAGCTTCAATCTCAAACATCATCCTTGACACTGGGCAGACCTCTCTTGCGACATGATCCATCTGCTGAAAAATTGTTGTTCTTGAGAGCTGAGCAATAAGAACCATTTCTCTCCACTGCTCACCTTGGCTGCTGGTATCCAGATTGACTTCCTAAAAAGAAAGACAAAGAACAGTGCTGTAACACAGTCACCATACACACTTCTGCTGCAGAGACAAATGGGGCCTCACCTGCTCGGGGCAATCCCCTCAACGGGATGGGGCCCTCTGGCACCGATTCAATCCATCTCAATCTGAAAAAAAAGGTAGGACAAGAGTCAAACTGTTGCAGGATAACTGAGGAGCTCCAGATATCCTGTGTCCATCTACAAATCCCACCTAGAGTCCAACTACACCCCACATTACACATTCCAAGTCCCCGGGCCCTCTCCTATCGCACCAGGCTGTGCGGCAGGGCAGAGCAGCTCCGGCACATACGTGTGCTGACACCCGTGAATCAGGACAGGCAGGACAGGACAGACAACAGGGACACAACAGGAACAGAAATCTCTTGGCAAGGAAAATGGCTGCAAGGACTGAGAGAATGCAAAAGGAGATGACTGAGTTCAAACTGACGGTCAGCTGATGAGGCTCAGAGAACCCTGGAGGAAGAAGATGCTAACTGAAGGATTTATTCCAAGAACAGCAAAGATCGATGCCTAGGAATCCTATGCTCAGAATCCTCTGCCTGCCCTCACATTCTTACAAGTCCTACTCCACCACAATGGATCCAGGTGGGGCACAGCTGTCCGTACAGCTCAGAACAAGACCTGACAAGACACCTGACTGGATGCTTCCAAAGAGAGAAGAGAGTCTGATGCCTGTCTGAGCTCCCCAGTCAAAAGTTCTGTGGCCTGGATGCCAGGCCAGGGAATGCAGTGATCACAGATGCTAACAAGGATGCCAAGGTTTATGACAGGCCCCCCTAAGGTAAAAGACATTGCATACACAAACAACACATAATGCACAACAGACACATGACACGAGACACACCGGGACTGCTCTGCCCTGCGCTCCTCAGCACTGGGATCAAAAGTGAGACGTGGCTTGTATGGGGCCTAAGGGGCCACTTCATGAACACCCCCCACCTCCAAATCGGACCCAAAAACCCCTGCCAGTAATTCCCAAACCAGCACCATGCCTTCATCCCCTCTGTGGGTCACAGCCCTCTACTTATCTCTCAGACATCTGGGGATGCCAGTCTGTCTCAGGTGCATAGAAAGGCCACCTCGTCAGCTGGGAAGGTCCTGCTGGCACCGGGCTGGTGTCTCTCAAACAGCTAGATTAAAGAGAACCAAACATCAGTGCCTGACCTTGGCACCGCATCGGCCAAAACCCCACCACTCTGCTACTCACCGCGCTCCTAAGAAGGCCCGGCACCTCCTAACCCTGACCCTCTGCCACACCTGGAATGCAGCTACACCTGAAAGAAAGCTAGAACATATGTCAAACACCACCAGGGTAACTCACAAGCTGCAAACACCTTATGTCAATCTAGGAAGAGCAGCTAGAGCCCAAGTACAGCCCACGTCACAAATTCCAACTCCCCATGGTTTGTCCGACTGAAGCACGCCATGCAGCAGGGCAGAACAGCTCCGGCACAAACACCTGCAGACACCCGTGACACAGAACGTGACAAACAGGGGGACGTGAAACACGACACATCATGCTTGTGGTGGGGGCCTCGAGGGAAGAGGGCAAAAGGGACCCCAAAGACACACTAGGGAACACGGCACACCGGACAACACGACGCACACCGGAGCTGTTCTGCACTGCCCGCCTGAAAGCTGCCATCAAAAGTAGAGCCTCTCCCTTTAGCTGTCCTAAGAGGCCCTTGGACAAGATTGCCTTTCCCTCTGCTCATTTTTAAATCTGCCCCAAGAACTCCCAACCCACTATTCACTCATCTCCAGGCCATGGCCCCCGACTTATCTTTTGGATGATCGGTGACGTGGATCCACGTTGCACCTGAAATGAGTCTGCCTCCGAGGGCCTCATGAGTGCCGAGGAGCCTCTTGGTCAGCTACAATAAAGTAAACCGAAACCAAAGTGTGATCCAGAGTTACGCGGGCCAAATCCCTGCAAGTCAGCTACTTGCCCTTTCCTGAGTGTGCCTGGCTCCCTCAGGCTCCAGCTTCATCCTGATTCCAAGGCTGTGGCCTTCATTAGGGGTGGCACCTGGGTAAGAGAAAGGCAAAGTTAAATGGCATTGCTGTGAGTGCAGTGGATGACCTTGTGTGCTGTAACACACGGGAATGCCTCTGCTAGGCTTCTGAACAGCCTTGTGTGGGGGGGCCCTCAAATAAACAAATAAACACCCTTTCTCACCCTGCTGCCTGCAAACCCCCTCCCAAGAACTCCTAAATGGATACCTGATCACCCTCTCTCTCCCATGCACAACCCTCAACTCACCTGAAGCTTCAATCTCAAACATCATCCTTGACACTGGGCAGACCTCTCTTGCGACATGATCCATCTGCTGAAAAATTGTTGTTCTTGAGAGCTGAGCAATAAGAACCATTTCTCTCCACTGCTCACCTTGGCTGCTGGTATCCAGATTGACTTCCTAAAAAGAAAGACAAAGAACAGTGCTGTAACACAGTCACCATACACACTTCTGCTGCAGAGACAAATGGGGCCTCACCTGCTCGGGGCAATCCCCTCAACGGGATGGGGCCCTCTGGCACCGATTCAATCCATCTCAATCTGAAAAAAAAGGTAGGACAAGAGTCAAACTGTTGCAGGATAACTGAGGAGCTCCAGATATCCTGTGTCCATCTACAAATCCCACCTAGAGTCCAACTACACCCCACATTACACATTCCAAGTCCCCGGGCCCTCTCCTATCGCACCAGGCTGTGCGGCAGGGCAGAGCAGCTCCGGCACATACGTGTGCTGACACCCGTGAATCAGGACAGGCAGGACAGGACAGACAACAGGGACACAACAGGAACAGAAATCTCTTGGCAAGGAAAATGGCTGCAAGGACTGAGAGAATGCAAAAGGAGATGACTGAGTTCAAACTGACGGTCAGCTGATGAGGCTCAGAGAACCCTGGAGGAAGAAGATGCTAACTGAAGGATTTATTCCAAGAACAGCAAAGATCGATGCCTAGGAATCCTATGCTCAGAATCCTCTGCCTGCCCTCACATTCTTACAAGTCCTACTCCACCACAATGGATCCAGGTGGGGCACAGCTGTCCGTACAGCTCAGAACAAGACCTGACAAGACACCTGACTGGATGCTTCCAAAGAGAGAAGAGAGTCTGATGCCTGTCTGAGCTCCCCAGTCAAAAGTTCTGTGGCCTGGATGCCAGGCCAGGGAATGCAGTGATCACAGATGCTAACAAGGATGCCAAGGTTTATGACAGGCCCCCCTAAGGTAAAAGACATTGCATACACAAACAACACATAATGCACAACAGACACATGACACGAGACACACCGGGACTGCTCTGCCCTGCGCTCCTCAGCACTGGGATCAAAAGTGAGACGTGGCTTGTATGGGGCCTAAGGGGCCACTTCATGAACACCCCCCACCTCCAAATCGGACCCAAAAACCCCTGCCAGTAATTCCCAAACCAGCACCATGCCTTCATCCCCTCTGTGGGTCACAGCCCTCTACTTATCTCTCAGACATCTGGGGATGCCAGTCTGTCTCAGGTGCATAGAAAGGCCACCTCGTCAGCTGGGAAGGTCCTGCTGGCACCGGGCTGGTGTCTCTCAAACAGCTAGATTAAAGAGAACCAAACATCAGTGCCTGACCTTGGCACCGCATCGGCCAAAACCCCACCACTCTGCTACTCACCGCGCTCCTAAGAAGGCCCGGCACCTCCTAACCCTGACCCTCTGCCACACCTGGAATGCAGCTACACCTGAAAGAAAGCTAGAACATATGTCAAACACCACCAGGGTAACTCACAAGCTGCAAACACCTTATGTCAATCTAGGAAGAGCAGCTAGAGCCCAAGTACAGCCCACGTCACAAATTCCAACTCCCCATGGTTTGTCCTACTGAAGCACGCCATGCAGCAGGGCAGAACAGCTCCGGCACAAACACCTGCAGACACCCGTGACACAGAACGTGACAAACAGGGGGACGTGAAACACGACACATCATGCTTGTGGTGGGGGCCTCGAGGGAAGAGGGCAAAAGGGACCCCAAAGACACACTAGGGAACACGGCACACCGGACAACACGACGCACACCGGAGCTGTTCTGCACTGCCCGCCTGAAAGCTGCCATCAAAAGTAGAGCCTCTCCCTTTAGCTGTCCTAAGAGGCCCTTGGACAAGATTGCCTTTCCCTCTGCTCATTTTTAAATCTGCCCCAAGAACTCCCAACCCACTATTCACTCATCTCCAGGCCATGGCCCCCGACTTATCTTTTGGATGATCGGTGACGTGGATCCACGTTGCACCTGAAATGAGTCTGCCTCCGAGGGCCTCATGAGTGCCGAGGAGCCTCTTGGTCAGCTACAATAAAGTAAACCGAAACCAAAGTGTGATCCAGAGTTACGCGGGCCAAATCCCTGCAAGTCAGCTACTTGCCCTTTCCTGAGTGTGCCTGGCTCCCTCAGGCTCCAGCTTCATCCTGATTCCAAGGCTGTGGCCTTCATTAGGGGTGGCACCTGGGTAAGAGAAAGGCAAAGTTAAATGGCATTGCTGTGAGTGCAGTGGATGACCTTGTGTGCTGTAACACACGGGAATGCCTCTGCTAGGCTTCTGAACAGCCTTGTGTGGGGGGGCCCTCAAATAAACAAATAAACACCCTTTCTCACCCTGCTGCCTGCAAACCCCCTCCCAAGAACTCCTAAATGGATACCTGATCACCCTCTCTCTCCCATGCACAACCCTCAACTCACCTGAAGCTTCAATCTCAAACATCATCCTTGACACTGGGCAGACCTCTCTTGCGACATGATCCATCTGCTGAAAAATTGTTGTTCTTGAGAGCTGAGCAATAAGAACCATTTCTCTCCACTGCTCACCTTGGCTGCTGGTATCCAGATTGACTTCCTAAAAAGAAAGACAAAGAACAGTGCTGTAACACAGTCACCATACACACTTCTGCTGCAGAGACAAATGGGGCCTCACCTGCTCGGGGCAATCCCCTCAACGGGATGGGGCCCTCTGGCACCGATTCAATCCATCTCAATCTGAAAAAAAAGGTAGGACAAGAGTCAAACTGTTGCAGGATAACTGAGGAGCTCCAGATATCCTGTGTCCATCTACAAATCCCACCTAGAGTCCAACTACACCCCACATTACACATTCCAAGTCCCCGGGCCCTCTCCTATCGCACCAGGCTGTGCGGCAGGGCA
>NW_026948789.1:0-27112 GCF_035770615.1 Melospiza melodia melodia
TAGTCCCTGGGCTGTCCCCAGTGTCCCCACGGTGTCCCTGCAGTCCCTGGGCTGTCCCTGGGCTGTCCCCAGTGTCCCCACGGTGTCCCTGCAGTCCCTGGGCTGTCCCTGTGCTGTCCCCAGTGTCCCCACGGTGTCCCTGGGCTGTCCCCATTGTCCCCATGCTCATTGTCCCTGGGCTGTCCCTGATCTGTCCCCTGATGTCCCATCTGTACCGCCCTGTCCCTGTCCCCAGGGCTGTCCCCGTGTCCCCATGGTCCCTGTCCTGGCTGTCCTGTGTCTGTCCTGGGGCTGTCCCCATTGTCCCTACGGTGTCCCTGTCCTGGCTGTCCCTGTGGTGTCCCCAATGTCCCGTCTGTGTCCCCCTGTCCCTGTGTCCCCCCGGTGTCCCTGCTGCCCCTGTTCTGGCTGTCCCCAGCTGTCCCTGGGCCGTCCCCAGTGTCCCCACGGTGTCGCTGTCCCCACAGTCACTGTCCTGGCTGTCCTGTGGTGTCCCTGTCCCCAGAGATGTCCCCATGTCTCTCTGGTGTCCCCGCTGTCCCTGTCCTGGCTGCCTCTGGGGCTGTCCCCGGGCTGTCCCCAATGTCCCCAGGCTGTCCCTGTCCCCACGCTCCCTGTCCTGGCTGTCCCCGATGTCCCCACGCTCCCTGTCCTGGCTGTCCCTGGGGCTGTCCCCACGCTCCCTGTCCCCGGGCTGTCCCCAATATCCCCGCGCTGTCCCCGTGTCCCCAGGACCTGCTGCAGAAGTACTCCTACATCCGCAAGACGCGGCCGGACGGGAATTGCTTCTACCGCGCCTTCGGCTTCGCGCACCTGGAGGCGCTGCTGGAGGACGGCCAGGAGCTGCAGCGGTGAGGGCGCCCCAAAACCAGCCAAAACAGCCCGGAACTGCCAAAAAACGGCACAAAACGGCCCAAAATAGCCTGAGACTGCCAAAAAAACGGCACAAAATAACCTGAAACTGCCAAAAAAAGGCACAAACCGGCCCAAAATAACCTGAAACTGCCAAAAAACGGCCCAAAATAACCTGAAACAGCCACAAAATGGCACAAAACGGCCCAAAATAACCAAAAACGGCACAAAACGGCCCAAAATAACCCGAAACTGCCAAAAAACTGCCCAAAATAACCTGAGACTGCCAAAAAACGGCACAAAACGGCCCAAAATAACCAAAAACGGCACAAAACGGCCCAAAATAACCTGAAACTGCCAAAAAGCTGCACAAAATAACCTGAAACTGCCAAAAAACGGCACAAAATAACCTGAAACTGCCAAAAAACTGCACAAAATAACCTGAAACTGCCAAAAAACTGCACAAACCGGCCCCAAAATAACCTGAAACAGCCCGAAACACCCAAAAACCACCCTGAACCAGCCCAAAAATAACCTGAAACAGCCCAAAGCCAGCCCAAAAACAGCCCTAAAACACCCTGAAACAGCCCAAAACCAGCACAGGAATAACCTGGAGCACCCCAAAAATGACCTGAAACTGCCCCAAAATAACCTGGAACAGCCCAAAAATAACCTGAGGGACCCCAAAATACACCCAGGGATCCCAAAACAGCCCAGGGACCCAAAAATACCCCCGAAAATACCCCTGGACACCACAAAACACCCAGAGACCCCCGCCCAGACCCCCATAAATCACCCCCTGCGCCCCCCCAGCACCCTCTGAGCCCCCAGACCCTTTGGGTGCCCCCCAAGCCCCTCAGACCCTTCTGGATGCCCCCAGCCCCCTCTGGGTGCCCCCCTGAGCCCTTTGGGTGCCCCCAGACCCTTTTGAGTGCCCCCCAAGCCCCCCTTGGTGCCCCCTTTTGGTGCCCCCCAGGTTCCCCCAGACCCCTCTGGGTACCCCCCAAACCCCCCTCCCCCGCCGAGCCCTTTGGGTGCCCCCAGCCCCCTTTTAGGTGCCCCCAGCCCCATTTTGAGCGCCCCCCGTGCCCCCCTTGGTGCCCCCCAGGTTCAAGGAGGTGTCGGCGCGCAGCAAGGAGGAGCTGGTGGCTCAGGGCTTCACCGAGTTCACCATCGAGGACTTCCACAACACGGTGGGGCTGGGGGCTCTGGGGGCTCTGGGGGCTCTGGGGGCTCTGGGGGCTCAGGAGGGTCCTGGGGGCTCTGGGGGCTCAGGAGGGTCCTGGGGGGCTTTGAGGGGGTTCTGAAGGGGTCCTGGGGGGGCTTCAGGAGGGGCTCTGGGGGTGACACAGCTGCGTGTGACAGGCGTGACGCTGTGTGTGTGTGACCCAGGTGTGTGATAGGTGTGACACAGGTGACACATGGGTGTGAATGACAGATGTTACATAGGTGTGACATACGTGTGACACGCCAGTGACACACAGGTGACACACAGGTGTGACAGATGTTACATAGGTGTGACACACAGGTGACACACAGGTGTGACAGATGTTACATTTCCAGCTGATGGAGCTGATCGAGCGCATGGAGCGCCGCGTGTGTGTGACAGGTGTGACACAGGTGTGACACAGGTGTGACACAGGTGACACAGGTGTGACACAGGTGTGACAGATGTTACATTTCCCAGCTGATGGAGCTGATCGAGCGCGTGGAGCGCCGCGTGTGTGTGACAGGTGTGACCCAGGTGTGACCCAGGTGTAACAGATGTTACATAGGTGTGACACAGGTGTGACACAGATTACACAGGTGTGACACAGGTGTGACAGGTGACACAGGTGACACACAGGTGTCTGTCCCCCAGCTGATGGAGCTGATTGAGCGCGTGGAGCGCCGCGTGTGTGTGACAGATGTTATGTAAATGTGACACAGGTGTGACAGGTGTGACACAGGTGTGACAGGTGACACAGGTGTGACACAGGTGTGACCCAGGTGTGACACAGGTGTGACACAGGTGTGACAGATGTTACATTTCCCAGCTGATGGAGCTGATCGAGCGCGTGGAGCGCCGCGTGTGTGTGACAGGTGTTATGTAAATGTGACACAGGTGTGACAGGTGTGACACAGGTGTGACAGGTGACACAGGTGTGACACAGTGTGACCCAGGTGTGACCCAGGTGTGACACAGGTGTGACAGATGTTACATTTCCCAGCTGATGGAGCTGATCGAGCGCGTGGAGCGCCGCGTGTGTGTGACAGATGTTATGTAAATGTGACACAGGTGTGACAGGTGTGACACAGGTGTGACAGGTGACACAGGTGTGACACAGGTGTGACCCAGGTGTGACCCAGGTGTGACACAGGTGTGACAGATGTTACATTTCCCAGCTGATGGAGCTGATCGAGCGCGTGGAGCGCCGCGTGTGTGTGACAGGTGTTATGTAAATGTGACACAGGTGTGACCCAGGTGTGACCCAGGTGTGACAGGTGACACACAGGTGTGACAGGTGTCTGTCCCCCAGCTGATGGAGCTGATCGAGCGCGTGGAGCGCCGCGTGTGTGTGACAGATGTTATGTAAATGTGACACAGGTGTGACACAGGTGTGACACAGATTACACAGGTGTGACACAGGTGTGACACAGGTGACACAGGTGACACACAGGTGTGACAGGTGTCTGTCCCCCAGCTGATGGAGCTGATCGAGCGCGTGGAGCGCCGCGTGCCGCTGCCCGAGCTGCTGGCGGCGTTCAACGAGCCGGCCACGTCCGATTACCTGGTGGTTTACCTGCGCCTGCTGACCTCGGGCTGCCTGCAGCGCCACCGGCGCTTCTTCGAGCAGTTCCTGGAGGGCGGCCGCAGCATCAAGGAGTTCTGCCAGCAGGTACGGGCACCTGGGCACCTGGGCACTGTGTGTGGGGCACCTGGCAGCTCTGCCAGCAGGTACGGCCACCTGGGCACTGTCTGAGGGCACCTGGGCACTGTCTGAGGGCACCTGGGCACCTGGGCACTGTGTGTGGGGCACCTGGGCACTGTACCTGGGCACTGTACCTGGGGCACCTGGCAGCTCTGCCAGCAGGTACGGCACCTGGGCACCTGGGCACTGTCTGAGGGCACCTGGGCACTGTACCTGAGCACTGTGTGAGGGCACTTGGGCATTGTCTGTGGGGTACCTGGTAGCTCTGCCAGCACGTACGGACACCTGGCGTACCTGGGCAGTGTCTGAGAGGCACCTGGGCACCTGTATCTGGGGCACCTCTCCACTGTGTGTGGGCATCTGAGACACCTGGGCACTGCGGGAGGGCACCTGAGGCACCTGGGCATTGTCTGTGGGGTACCTGTAGCTCTGCCAGCACATACGGGCACCTGGGCACTGTGTGAGGGCACCTGGGCACTGTACCTGGGCACTGTGTGAGAGCACCTGGGCACTGTGTGAGGGCACCTGGCAGTTCTGCCAGCAGGTACGAACACCTGGGGCACCTGGCACTGTACCCGGGCACTTCTGTCACCATGTCTGGAGCACCCGGGGCACCTGGGCACGTGCTGGTGTGCAAGGAGAGCGACCGCATCCACATCATCGCTGTCACTGACCAATATCTGTCTGTCCATCTGTCTGTCCGTGCCTTTCAGGAGGTGGAGCCCATGTCCTTCACACCTCACTGACCACACTGACCAGTGTCCGTCTGTCTGTCCATCTGTCCCTTTCAGTAGCTGGAGCCCATGTGCAAGGAGGGCGACCCCAATGACCATTTGTCCCTTTCAGTAGCTGGAGCCCATGTGCAAGGAGGGCGACCCCAATGACCATTGTCACTGACCAGTGTCCGTCTGTCCGTCCCCTGCAGAGGTGGAGCCCATGTGCAAGGAGGGCGACCACATCCACATCATCGCTGTCACTGACCAGTGTCTGTCTGTCTGTCCGTCTGTCTGTCCCTTTCAGTAGCTGGAGCCCATGTGCAAGGAGAGCGACCCCAATGACCATTGTCACTGACCAGTGTCTGTCTGTCTGTCTGTCTGTCCGTGCCTTTCAGGAGGTGGAGCCCATGTGCAAGGAGAGCGACCACATCCACACCATCGCTGTCACTGACCCCTCTCTGTCCGTCTGTCTGTCTGTCCGTCTGTCTGTCTGCAGGAGTGGAGCCCATGTGCAAGGAGAGCGACCGCATCCACATCATCGCTGTCACTGACCAATGTCTGTCTGTCTGTCCGTCTGTCTGTCCCCTGCAGGAGGTGGAGCCCATGTGCAAGGAGAGCGACCACATCCACATCATCGCGCTGGCGCGGGCGCTGCACGTCTCCATCCTGGTGGAGTACATGGACCGGGGCGAGGGCGGCGCCACCAACCCGCACGTGTTCCCCGAGGGCTCCCAGCCCCGCGTCTGCCTCCTCTACCGCCCCGGGCACTACGACATCCTCTACAAGTGACCCCCGGCCCGAGACCCCCGCCCCGGGCACCCCCGGGACCCCCGAGCCCCGCCGGCCCCGCCCCACCCACCCCAAATAAAGATGTGGCTGCGCCCCCCACCCAGACCCCACCGAGGGATGAGTGGGGCCGGTTATTTGGGGAGGGGAGGGAGGGGAGGGGGTGTTGGGGAGGGGTTATTTGGGGAGGGGTTGTTTGGGGAGGGGGAGGTCGGGGAGGGGGAGGTCGGGGAGGGGTTATTTGGGAGGGGGTGTTTGGGGAGGGGTTATTTGGGGAGGGGGAGGTCGGGGAGGGGTTATTTGGGGAGGGGGTGTTTGGGGAGGGGTTATTTGGGGAGGGGGAGGTCGGGGAGGGGGTGTTTGGGGAGGGGGATGTCGGGGAGGGGGTGTTTGGGGAGGGGCTGTTTGGGGAGGGTTGTTTATTTGGGAGGGGGAGGTCAGGGAGGGGAAGGTCGGGGAGGGGCTGTTTGGGGAGGGGTTGTTTATTTGGGGAGGGGGTGTTTGGGGAGGGGTTATTTGGGGAGGGGGTTTGGGGAGGGGTGTTTGGGAGGGGTTATTTGGGGAGGGGTTGTTTATTTGGGAGGGGGTGTTTGGGAGGGGGAGGTCGGGGAGGGGTTGTTTATTTGGGAGGGGGTGTTTGGGGAGGGGGAGGTCGGGGAGGGGTTGTTTATTTGGGGAGGGGGAGGTCGGGGAGGGGGTGTTTGGGGAGGGGTTATTTGGGGAGGGGGTGTTTGGGGAGGGGGAGGTCGGGGAAGGGGGTGGGAGGGGGGGGGGTTGGATGCTCTGGAGGGTGGAGAGGGGAGTTGGGCAAATGAGGGGGTGGGGAAGGGGATTTGGGATGGGGAAGGGGCAGTTTGGGGTGGAAGGGGGTGGGGAGGGGTAGTTTGGGCAAGTGAAGGGGGGAAGGGGCAGTTTGGGTGAGGAGGGCAGTTTGGGTGGGAGGGGGCAGTTTGGGTGGGGAGGGGCAGTTTGGTGGGGAAGGGGCAGTTTGGGTGAGGAGGGGCAGTTTGGGGTGGGGAAGGGGCAGTTTGGGGTGGGGAAGGGGCAGTTTGGGTGGGAAGGGGTGGGGAGGGGTAGTTTGGGGCAAGTGAAGGGGGAAGGGGCAGTTTGGGTGGGGAGGGGCAGTTAGGGTGGGGAGGGGGCAGTTTGGTGGGGAGGGGGCAGTTTGGGTGAGGAGGGCAGTTTGGGGTGGGGAAGGGGCAGTTTGAGGCGGAGGGGGGAGTTGGGGCAGTTGAGAGGGTGGCAGGAGGTTGGGACCCCCCTTTTGGGGGCAATTGAGGGGGTCGGGGACCCCCTTTTGGGGCAGTTTTGGGGGTCGAAGTGGGGGAAAGGGAGTTGGGGGACCCCTTTGGGTGACACCCGGGGGTCTCTGAGGTTTGGGGGGGTCTGGGGGGGGCAGATTTGGGGAGGGGGCGCCACAGGTGCGAGACCCCCCCCCCCCCTCCTCACTGTGAGGGGGCGCAGGAGCCCCCCCGGGACCCCCAAATCCTCCCCACACCGGGGGCAGGGTCCTTCCTGAAACCCAAGGCACGAATCGCCCCCTCCCCAAATTCCAGCCGTGCCCCGGATTCCCCCGGTACCGGGGACGGTCCCGGTCCTGCCCCTCCACCCAAATTCCCGGTACCGGGGGGCGGTCCCGGTTTGATCCATCCCACCCCCCAAATCCCCCCCGGTACCGGGTACTGGGGGGGGCGGTCCCGGTCCATCCCACCCCTCCAATTCCCTCCGGTACCGGAGGCAGTCCCGGTCCATTCACCCCCCCCCCCAAATCCCCGGTACCGAGGGGCGGTCCCGGTTCGGTTCGGTCAATCCCCCGGTACCGAGGGGCGGTCCCGGTTCGGTTCGGTCAATCCCCGGTACCGGCGGGCGGTCCCGGTTCGGTTCGGTCAATCCCCCGGTACCGGGGGGCGGTCCCGGTTCGGTTCGGTCAATCCCCCGGTACCGGGGACGTCCCGGTTCGGTTCGGTCAATCCCCCGGTACCGAGGGGCGGTCCCGGTTCGGTTCGGTCAATCCCCGGTACCGGGGGGCGGTCCCCGGTTCGGTTCGGTCCATCCCCCGGTACCGGGGGGCGGTCCCGGTTCGGTTCGGTCCATCCCCCGGTACCGGGGGGCGGTCCCGGTTCGGTTCGGTCCATCCCCCGGTACCGGGGGGCGGTCCCGGTTCGGTTCGGTCCATCCCCCGGTACCGGGGGGCGGTCCCGGTTGGGTTCGGTCCATCCCCCGGTACCGGGGGGCGGTCCCGGTCATTCCCCCCCGCACCGGGGGCGGTCCCGGTCCCGGTCCTGCCCCCCCCCCCCCCCCCCCCCCTCCCCTCCGCCGCCGCCGCCTCCCCACGCCCGCAGCCGCCGCCGCCGACCGCCGGGCCCGCACGCGCCGGCCGGAGCCGCCCGGTAAGGACCCCCGGACCCCTCCCCAAACCGGGACCCCCTCCCGAACCGGGACCCCTCCCCAAACCCATCCCCGGTACCCGCGGATGCTCGGCGCTGGGAATGGCGGGGGGGGGGGAGGCTCCGCTGGGCCGGAGCGGGGCCCGATCCCACCCGAGACCCCCTCGGAGCGACCCCCCCGCAGCCAGAGATCCCCCCCACACACAGAGACCCCTCCCCAACCAAGGACCCCCCCCAAACCCGCCGGGTCCCCTCCCCCCCCCCCCCCCCATTGCCAGGGATGCTCCAGCCATTCCGGGGGGAGGGGCCCGGGCGGCCAAAAGGGGAGGGGGGAACCAGGAGCGGCCCGAGACCCCCCCTGAGGATCCCCAAATCCCCCGGGACCCCCCCAAAACCATCCCGGTACCGGGACCCCCCCCAAACCCCGCCGGTACCGGGGGGGGGGGAGGGGAGGGACCGTCCGGTAGGGGGGAGGGAAGGAAGAGGGGTCGGGGGCTCTGACCCCCCCCCAAAACGCCCCCAGACCCCCCCAAACACCTCCCGGGACCCCCCGAACACCCCCCGGGACCCCCCCAGAGCTCCAGGAGGGGGGGGGGGCAGGATGGGGGGGCAGCGACCCCTCCCCGAATTTCCATGGACCCCCCCCTCCCAAAGACCCCCCTAAGGCTCACGGGGGGTTCACCTGGGGTGTCACCTGTGTCCCCCCCCGGAGGTGTCACTGTCACCTGTCCCCCCCCAATAGATGTCACCTGGGGGTGTCACTGTCACCTGTGTCCCCCCCGGGAGGTGTCACTGTCACCTGTGTCCCCCCCCATAGATGTCACCTGGGGGTGTCACTGTCACCTGACCCCCCCCCCGAGCCCTCAGCCCTGGGGAAGGGGGGGGGGGCACTAACGATGCGCCGCTAATGAGGGGGGGGTTCATTAACCACGCTGCTAATTAACCCCGGGGGGGGGTGAGGGAAGGGCTCGCACACCTGAGTCCTGCCGGGTGCCGCGTTAAAAGGGGAGGGGGTGTCACAGACGGACCCCCCCCCCCCCCCAGGGCTCTGACGCCCCTCCCCACCCGCAGCGCCCCCCCCCGGCGGGGCGGGGGGGCCATGGAGCACCGGGCCCGGTGAACGGGGAGGAGGAGGAGGAGCCCGGGGGGAGCGACAGGAGCCAGGTACGGCCCCGCCCCCCGGACACACCTGGAGGGATGGGGGGACCCCCCCCCAAAATGGGCAGGGGGCGTTTGGGGTGTTCTTGGTCTGGGTGGGGGGTCGGGGGGGGGTTAGGAAATATTGGGGGGGGCTATAATGGGGGGGGGCTATAATGGGGGGGAGGGGTCCCTGTGCTCTCTGTGGGGTCAGGCTGGGGGTCCTGGTCCCCCTCTAATTGGGGGGGGGGGTCCTGCTTTACATTTGGGGTTAAGCTGGGGTCCCGGTCCCCCTTTAGAAGGGGATGCTGAGGGGGGGTCCTGCCTTATGTTTGGGGTCAGGCTGGGGGTCCTGATCCCCCTTTAATGGGGAGGGTCCTGCCTTTCATTTGGGGTCAGGCTGGGGGTCCTGGTCCCCGTTTAATGAGGGGGTCCTGCCTTATATTTGGGGTCAACATGGGGGTTGTGATCTCCCTTTAATGGGGGGGGGTCCTGCCTTTCATTTGGGGTCAGGCTGGGGAGGGGCCACACCCCCAGGGTGGTCTCACGACCACCCCCCCTCCCCACCCCTCCGACCCCTCCCCTTTCTCCCCCTCCTCCCACAGGCCACCCACCCACCCATGGCCCCCCCTCCCTGTCCCCTCCCCGTCCCCCGGTCACCGCGGGGGGGGGGACCCCAAAGACCGCTGACCATCGCGACCACCCTGCTGACCACTGCCCTCACCGTGCTGACCACCCTGCTGACCATCGCGACCACCCTGCTCGTCCCCCTGCTGACCACCGTGACCACCGTGCTGACCACCCTGCTGCTGACCACCGCGACCACCGTGGCCATCGTCCCCCTGCTGACCACTGCGACCACCCTGCTGACCACTGCCCTCACCGTGCTGACCACCCTGCTGACCATCGCGACCACCCTGCTCGTCCCCCTGCTGACCACCGTGACCACCGTGCTGACCACTGCGACCACTGTGGCCATCGTCCCCTGCTGAGCACTGTGACCACCCTGCTGACCACTGGAATCCCCCTGCTGCTGACCACCGTGACCACCCTGCTCGTCCCCCTGCTGACCACTGTGACCACTGCGACCACCCTGCTGCTGACCACTACCATCACCCTGCTGACCACTGGAATCCCCCGGCTGACCACTGGAATCCCCCTGCTGACCACCGGCATTTCCCGGCTGACCCCCGGCCTCCCCCGGCTGCCCACCACGACCGCCATCCCCCTGCTGACCCTCACCCTGCTGGCCGCCGCCGCCCCCGTGTCCGCCTGCCCCGCCGTTTGCCGCTGCTCCGGCGGCCGCGTTTACTGCAACGACCGCGGGCTGACGGCCGTGCCCGAGGGGCTCCCTCCCGGCGCCACCACGCTGTTCCTGCAGAACAACCGCATCGGTGACGCGGGCATCCCGGCTCGCCTGGGCCGGCTGCCGGCGCTGCGGGTGCTTTACCTGTACGCCAACGCCCTGGAGCAGCTGCCGGCTCACCTGCCGCCGGCCTGCGGGAGCTGCACCTGCAGGAGAACAACGTGCGCGGCCTCTGCCGCCGGGCGCTGGCCCGGGCGCCGCTGCTCGAGCGGCTGCACCTGGACGACAACTCGGTGTCGGCCGCCGGCATCGAGGAGGACGCGTTCGCCGAGAACCGAAGGCTGCGCCTCCTCTTCCTCTCTCGGAACCACCTGAGCAGCGTCCCCGCGGGGCTGCCGCCGGCGCTGGAGGAGCTGCGGCTGGATGACAACCGCATCCACACCATCCCGCTGCGGGCGTTCGAGGGGCTGCCGGCGCTGCGGCGCCTGGTGCTGGACGGGAACCTGCTGGCGAACCAGCGCATGGCCGACGACACCTTCAGCCGCCTGGGGAACCTCAGCGAGCTCTCGCTGGGCCGCAACGCGCTGGCGGCGCCCCCGGCCAACCTGCCCCGCCGCCCGGCTCCGCCGCCTCTCGCTGGCCGCCAACGCCATCAGCCACGTCCCGGCCGGAGCTCTGGCCAGGATGAGGGCGCTGGAGAGGTTGGATCTGTCGGACAACAACCTGACCACGCTGCCCAGGGGGCTCTTCGACGACCTGGGCAGCCTGAGCCACCTGGGGCTGCGCAACAACCCCTGGTTCTGCGGCTGCAACCTGGCCTGGCTGCGGGACTGGCTGCGGCGCCGCGCCCCGCCGCGCCTGGAGGTGCGGGGGCTGCTGTGCCAGGCGCCGGCCCGGCTGCGGGGGCTGCCGGTGGGAGAGCTCCGGGGGGAGATGGACGCTTGCGAGAGCCCGGGAGGAGCGGGGGGAGCGGGCGCGGGGACGTCGCCCGGCGTTTCCTCCGCCGGCGTTTCCTCCCCCGCCGCACCGGGAGGAGCGGCCGCCGCCTCGCCGGGGCTCTGGGTGCAGGCGGCTCCCGGCGGGGCCCTGCGGGTGCGGTGGCCGCCGGCGCCTCCCGGGGCGTCGCTGAGGCTCAGCTGGCTGCGGCCCGGGGGGGAGCCGTCACCGAGACCCTGGTGCGGGGCGAGCGCGGCGAGTACGTGGTGCGGGCGCTGCAGCCCCGGGCCCCGTACCGGGTGTGCCTCGCCGCTCTGGAGCCGCCCGCCGCTCCCCCGCTCTGCGCGCAGGCCCGGGCCGGTGCCGGCGACCCCTCCCAAAGCGGTGCGGCCCCCCCAAGCCACGAAGGGGACGCGACCCCCGCGCTGCTGCCCCCGGCCGCGGCTCTGGGGGCGGCGGCGGCGGCGGCGGCCGGGGTGGTGCTGGGGGTGCTGGGGGGGTGCTGGAGGAAGAGGAGGAGGAGGAGGAGGAGGATGGGGCTGGGGGCGCCGCCGTTGCCGCCCCCCAAAGGAGGCGGCGGGGGGGGGGCGCGGTTGGCGCTGCGGCCGCTGCGGGCCCCGGACGAGGGCGGGATCCGCACCGTGTTCCCCCCCCCGCCGCCGCCGCCGCCGCCGCCGCTGCCCCCCCCCGGCGTGCGCGGTTACCGGGGGGGGCCGGTACCGCATGGGGGGGGCGGCACAGGGGTGTCCTGATGGATGGGGGAGGGGGCGGACTCTGTTTTTGGGGACCCCCCCCCCCCCAAATCTTGCCCGTTTTGGGGGATCCCCCTCGCGGTTTGGCTCTGAGGACGTTTTGATTTTTTTGGGGGGGGGAACTTTTAGGGGCTTTTTTAAGGTTGGGAGGTTCGGTTTTATTCGGCACCGCGGATTTTTTTGGGGGGGGAAAACCGGCAGGTTTGGTGCAGGAATGGGGTTTGGGGGGGGGACCCCCTCCCCCCGTGTCCCCCCCCTTCCCCCCCCCCCCCGCGAGGTGCCTTCACCCCTCCCCCCGCCCCTGCCGTTGGATTTGGGGTAAAAAGGACCAAAATCAGGACAAAGCGAGTCAGGAGGGCCAAGGGGGGACCCAAAATCGCCCCCATGACCCCGCCCCTTCCCCCCAATAAACCCAGCGGCTCCTTTTCCTGCCGGCGCCTCTTTCCCGTGGGACGGGGGGGTCTGGGGGAGAAATTTGGGGTGGGGGAGGGGGGATGTGACATTGGGGGTGTCACTGGAGGGGTCGGGGTGTCACTGGGGGTCCCGGGGGTGGTGACATGGGGACCCCGAACAGTGGGGGAGGGGTGGAAGGGGACACGAGGGGGAGGGGTCACACCAGGGCCCAGCCAAGGTCACACGTGTGTCACTCGCCACCGCCATTCCCCCATCAGGATCCCCTGGATTCGCCTCCCTGACTCCCACTGGCCACGGGCGAGGGTCCCCAGTGCAAGCCCCGCCCCTTTAAGGCAAACCACGCCCCCTTAAACGGAAACCACGCCCATTTCATGCAAACCCCGCCCAAAGCCACGCCCCTCGTTCAATTCCTATCGAGACCTCCGCGCCGCCAGGGGGCGCTCCCGGCCTCCCCCCCGCCCTCTGTGATCAGCGCCGCTCGCAGCCAATGGGAGAAGCGGAAAATTCCAGAAGTCCCAGAGGAGCTCAGCCAATGAGCGCCCAGCGCCGGGAGCCTCAACCAATGGGAGCGCGCGTGGGCGGGCCCCGATGCCGGCTTCCGTCTGGAAGGGGGCGCGCCCCGCTGCCCTCAGCAGCCAATGGGAAGGAGGGAAGGCGGGGGGCGGCCAATGGGATCACGCGCGGGGGCGGGCGGGCGGGGCGGGCGGCCAATGGGGCGCAGGGGGCGTGGCCGCGGGGTTCTAGCAGCTTCCAGAGGGCGGCGCGGGAGCGGCGGGAGCGGAGCCGCGGCCATGGAGGAGGTGGGGGGGGGAGCGGCCCTGAGGGGGTCCCGGAGGGGCCTGAGGGGAACCGGGACCGGGGCAGCTCCGGGGGAAGCGCTGGGGATCGGGGCTGGGTTTTATGGCGATCCCGAACGGGGCTTGGGGTCGCTGCCGGGGTCGGGGCGCTCTGAGGGGAGCGCGGGGCCCTGAGGGGGTTCGGGGCGGTTTGGGCTTGTCTGGACGTCCCTGAGGGGTCCGGGGGTTCCTGAGGGGCTCCTGAGGGGCTCCTGAGGGGCTCCTGAGGGGCTGAGGGGTCCCTGAGGGGGCTCGGGGCGGTTTGGATTTGTCTGGAGGTCCCTGAGGGGCTCCTGAGGGGGTTCAGGGTGGTTTGGGCTCGTCTGGGGGTCCCTGAGGGGGTTCGGGGGTCCCTGAGGGGCTCCTGAGGGGGCTCGGGGCGGTTTGGGGTTCTCTGGGGGTCCCTGAGGGGTCCCCAGGGGGTTCAGGGTCCTTGAGGGTGCTCGGGGGCCCTGGAGGGGTTTGGGGTCTCCGGGAAGCGCCTCCTTCCTCACGTTCTTGTTCTTTTTCTTTCCCTCCTGTTCTTCTTCGCTTCTCCTTCATTTTCACCGGCCTCGTCTTCATCTCTCCGGCCTTGCTCACGCTGTTCTCTCTGTGCCTGTCACCTGCGCTCCCTTGCTTCTTCATCCTCCTCGTGTTTCTCGCACTTTAATCCTCATTTCCTTTGCGCCTTCATCCTCCTCGTCTTCCTGACACCTTCATCCTCCTCATCGTCTCCCTCATCTTCCTCGCCCCTTGCTGCTCCCGGCCCTTCGCTGTTCTCGCTCCGTCCCTTTCCCCTCCTCTCCATCATCCTCTTCCCTTCTCGTTCCCGTGCCTCCTCTTCCTCTCCCCATTCCCGAGCCTGCTCTTCCTCCTCCTTTCCCGTTTCCTTACCTGCTCTTCCTCTCCCCATTCCCGTGCCTCCTCTTCCTCATCCTCTCCCCATTCCCGTGCCTCCTCTTCCTCGCCCCATTCCTGTGCTTGCTCTTCCTCCTCCCTTCCCGTTCCTTTGCCTCCTCTTCCTCACCTTCTCCCATTCCCGTGCCTCCTCTTCCTCTTCTTCCTCCCTTCCCATTCCCGTGCCCCTGACTCTCCCCGCTCCCGTACCTCCTCTTCCTCGCCCTCTCCCCGTTCCCTTACCTGCTTTTCCTCCTCCCTTCCCGTTCCTTTGCCTCCTCTTCCTCTCCCCATTCCTGTGCCTGCTCTTCCTCCTCCTTTCCCGTGCTTCCTCTCCCGTTCCCATGCTTCCTCTTCCTCTCCTCCTTTCCCGTCCCCGTTCCTTCTCTCCCGTTCCCGCCGCGTTCCCGGCGCGGCTCGGGCAGGCTCAGGAGCTGAAGGAGCGGGGGAACCGGGCGCTGGCGGCGGGGGACGTGGGGGCGGCCGTGGGGCACTACTCGGCCGCCATCGCCCGGGACCCCAACAACCACGTCCTGTTCAGCAACCGCTCGGCCGCCTACGCGCGCCTCGGGGACTACGGGCGGGCCCTGGCCGATGCGTGCCGCACGCTGGAGCTGCGCCCCGACTGGGCCAAGGTGGGCACCGGGGGTGCCAGGGGTCTGGGGGGCTCGGGGGGCACGGGGGGATGGATGGGGATGGATGGGAAATGGGGTCCTGGCCGATGTGTGCCGCACGCTGGAGCTGCGCCCCGACTGGGCCAAGGTGGGCACCGGGGGTGCCAGGGGTCTGGGGGGCTCGGGGGGCACGGGGGGATGGATGGGGATGGATGGGAAATGGGGTCCTGGCCGATGCGTGCCGCACGCTGGAGCTGCGCCCCGACTGGGCCAAGGTGGGCACCGGGGGTGCCAGGGGTCTGGGGGGTCTTGGGGGGATGTGGCTCGAGGGGGATGTGGAGGGATGGAGTAGGGGGGTGATCTGGGGGGTACAGCCCCCATAGGATCACGGGGAGCTGATTTTGGGGGTCCGTACAGCTCCCATTGGGGTTATTTAGGGGATGGTCTGGGGGTCTGTACAGCCCCTGTTGGGTCACGGGGGGCTGATTTTGGGGGGTCTGTACAGCCCTCATGGGGTCATTTAGGGGCCAGGGTGGGGGTCTGACCACAGGGGGGGGTCAGGGTGGGGGTCTGACCATGGCTGTGAGGGGGTCAGGGTGGGGGTCTGTCCATGGTGATGGGAGGGTCAGGGTGGGGGTCTGTCCATGGTGATAAGGGGGTCAGGGTGGTGTGACCATGGTGGTGGGGGTCTGACCATGGAGGGAGGGTCAGGGTGGGGGTCTGACCATGGTGGTGGGGGGGGTCAGGGTGGGGGTCTGTCCATGGTGATGGGGGGGTCAGGGTGGGGGTCTGACCATGGTGAGTGGGGGGTCAGGGTGGGGGTCTGTCCATGGTGATGGGAGGGTCAGGGTGGGGGTCTGACCATGGAGGGAGGGTCAGGGTGGTGTGACCATGGTGGTGGGGGTCTGACCATGGAGGGAGAGTCAGGGTGGGGTTCTCACCATGGAGGGAGGGTCAGGGTGGGGGTCTGTCCATGGAGGGAGAGTCAGGGTGGGGTTCTCACCATGGAGGGAGGGTCAGGGTGGGGGTCTGACCATGGTGAGCGGGGGGTCAGGGTGGGTGTCTGACCATGGGGGATCCCATGGAGGGTCAGGGTGAGGCTCTGGCGATGGTGGTGGGCTCAGGGTTGGGGTCTGACCATAGATATGAGTGAGTGGTCAGAGTGGGGGTCGCAGCCCCCGCAGAGGCCAGGCCAGGGCTGTGACCCCGTGTCCCCCCCGTGTCCCCCCCGTGTCCCCCCCGTGTCCCCCAGGGGTACTCGCGCAAGGCGGCCGCTCTGGAGTTCCTGCAGCGCCTGGAGGAGGCCAAGGCCACCTACGAGGAGGGGCTGGCCCGGGAGCCGGGCAATGAGCAGCTCCTGCAGGGCCTGCGCGGGGTGGAGGCCAGGCTGGCGGGTAGGGGGGCTCTGGGGTCTCTGGGGGGCAGAGGAATCCCTGGGCGGAGGATTTGGGTGGCCCCGAAAGGTTTTGGGTGGCCCAGAGAGTTTCTGGGTTTTGGGTGGTCCAGAGAGGTTTTGGGTGGCCCTGAAGGATTTTGAGTGACCTGGAGAGGTTTTGGGTGCCCTGGAGAGATTTTGGGCGTCCCTGAAAGCTTTTGGGTGCCTCAGAGAGGTTTTGGGTGGCCCTGGAGAGGTTTTGAGCAGCCTGGAGAAGTTTTGGGCGGCCCAGAGGCTTTCAGGGTGCCAGGCAGATGGAGAAAGGTGAATTTGGGGCGTCGAGAGCCGGGTTTGAGCCTCCCTGAGGGGATTTTTGTGCCTCCCCCCCGTTGCAGAGCGGAAGCTGCTGAACCCCTTCAGCGCCCCCGACCTGCTGGCCCGGCTGGAGGCCGACCCCCGAACCCGGGGGCTGCTGGGGGACCCCGAGTACCGGCGGCTGCTGGAGACGCTGCGCAGCGACCCCGGCCAGCTGGGGGCGTCAGTGAGGGGCTGGGGGGGCTCTGGGGGGCTGGGGAGGGGTTTGGGGGTGTCAGTGAGGGGCTGGGGAGGGGCTTGGGGGCGTCAGGGAGGGGCTGGGGGGACTGGGGAGGGGTTTGGTGGGCTGGGGAGGGGCTGGGGAAGGGTTTGGGGGCGTCAGTGAGGGGCTGGGGAGGGGTTTGGGGGGCTGGGGAGGGGTTTGGGGGTGTCAGTGAGGGGCTGGGGAGGGGGTTTGGGGGACCAGGGAGAGGGTTGGGGGGCTGGGGAGGGCTTTGGGGGTGTCAGTGAGGGGCTTGGGGGGCTCTGGGGGGCTGGGGAGGGTTTGGGGGCGTCAGTGAGGGGCTGGGGAGGGGGTTTGGGGGACCAGGAGAGGGTTTGGGGTTTGGGGAGGGGGTTTGGGGGTGTCAGTGAGGGGTTTGGGGGGCTGGGGAGGGGTTTGGGGGTGTCATTGAGGGGCTGGGAGGGGTTTGAGAGGGGTTTTTGGGGGCTTGGGGTGGTGGAAGGAGTTTTGGGGGACTGGGAAGAGTTTGGGGGACTAGGAAGGGGTTTTGGGGGTCTGGAGAGGCCTCTGGGGGGATTTTGGGATGGGGATTTTGGGGTGCAGCCCCTTGGGGGAGTTCTGGGATGGAGAATTTTGGGATGAGGAGTTTTGGGGTGGGGAATTTTGGGGTGCAGCCCCCTCAGGGGATTTCAGGCACAGGGATTTTGGGGTGCAGCCCCTTCGGGGAATTTTTGGGGTGGGGAATTTTTGGGATGAGGATTTTGGGGTGCAGCCCCCTCAGGGGAATTTTGAGGTGAGAATTTTGGGCTGGAGATTTTGGGATGAGGATTTTTGGGTTGGAGATTTTGGGATGGGGAATTTTGGGATGGGGAATTTTGGGACAGGGATTTTGGGGTGCACCTCCCTCAGGGGAATTTTTGGGGTGAGGATTTTGAGATCGGGGAATTTTGGGACGGGAATTTTGGGACAGGATTTTAGGATAAGAATTTTGGCATGGAGAATTTTGAGATGGGGAAATTTTGGGGGCAGATTTTGGGATGCTGCCCTTTCAGGGGAATTTCGGGGAAAGGGATTTTGGGGTGCAGCTCCCTCGGGCGAGTTCCGGCATGGGGAATTTTGGGACGGGGAATTTTGGGATGGGGAAGGGGAATTTTGGGGACGGGGAATTTTTGGGGTGAGAATTTTGGGACGGGGAATTTTGGGACGGGGAAGGGGAATTTTGGGACGGGGAAGGGGAATTTTGGGCTGGGGAATTTTGGGACGGGGAATTTTGGGACGGGGAATTTTGGGACGGGGAATTTTGGGACGGGGAATTTTGGGACGGGGAAATTTTGGGACGGGGAATTTGGGACGGGGAATTTGGGACGGGGAATTTTGGACGGGGGAATTTTGGGACGGGGAATTTTGGACGGGGAATTTGTGACGGGGAATTTTGGGACGGGGAATTTTGTGACGGGGAATTTTGGGACGGGGAATTTTGGGACGGGAATTTTGGGACGGGGAATTTTGGGGTTCCACCCCCTCAGGGCAGCTGTGGGACGGGGATTTTGGGGTTCAGCGCCCCCCAAACCCCCCCGGTTGCCCCCTCCCCAGGAAGCTGCAGGACCCGCGGGTGATGACGACGCTCAGCGTGCTGCTGGGCGTGGAGCTGAGCGGGGCTGAGGAAGAGGAGGAGGCGCCTTCGCCGCCCCCCCGCCCCCCCCCGCCCCCCTCGCAGCCCCCCCCGGCCGAGGAGCTCCCCCAGAACAAGCAGGAGGTGAGGGGGGGTCCCCAAAACGGGGCTGGGGGGAGATTTGGGGCGATTTCAGCCGTTTTTGGGGTGTCCCCTTCAGATACAGCAGAAGAAGGATCTGGGTGATGAGGGGATGATCTGGGTGTGAAATTTGGGGTGATTCCATCCATTTTTGGGGTCCTTCAGGCCCAGAAGGAGAAGGAGCTGGGCTATGACAGGAGAAGGAGCTGTGTCATTGGGGGGATGATCTGGGTGTGAAATTTGGGGTGATTCCATCCATTTTTGGGGTTCCCCTCAGGCCCAGAAGGAGAAGGAGCTGGGCCATGACAGTAGAAGGATCTGGGTGATGGTGGGATGATCTGGGTGTGAAATTTGGGGTGATTCCATCCATTTTTTGGGGTTCCCCTCAGGCCCAGAAGGAGAAGGAGCTGGGGGGAGAATTTGGGTGTGAAATTTGGGGTGATTCCATCCATTTTTGGGGTTCCCTTCAGGCCCAGAAGGAGAAGGATCTGGGTGATGGTGGGATGATCTGGGTGTGAAATTTGGGTGATTCCATCCATTTTTGGGGTCCCTTCAGGCCCAGAAGGAGAAGGAGCTGTGTCATTGGGGGATGATCTGGGGGTGAAATTTGGGGTGATTCCATCCATTTTTTGGGGTTCCCCCCAGGCCCAGAAGGAGAAGGAGCTGGGCCATGACAGGAGAAGGATCTGGGTCATTGGGGGGATGATCTGGCTGTGAAATTTGGGGTGATTCCATCCATTTTTGGGGTCCCTTCAGGCCCAGAAGGAGAAGGAGCTGGGCCATGACAGGAGAAGGATCTGGGTGATGATGGGATGATCTGGGTGTGAAATTTGGGGTGATTCCATCCATTTTTGGGGTTCCCCTCAGGCCCAGAAGGAGAAGGAGCTGGGCAACGCCGCCTACAAGCGCAAGGAGTTCCCGGCGGCGCTGGAGCACTACACCCGCGCCGAGCAGCTCGACCCCACCAACATGACCTACGTCACCAACCAAGCAGGTCTGCCGCCCTAAACCCCTCCCAAATCACCCTCCCGAACCCCAGATTTCCCCCTGAACCCCAAATTTCCCCCTGAACCCCAAATCCCAGCCGTGTACTTCGAGACGGGCGAGTACGAGCGGTGCCGGGCGCTGTGCGAGCGCGCCATCGAGGTGGGCCGGGAGAACCGCGAGGATTACAGGCAGATTGCCAAGTGAGTCTGGGGGCTTTTGGGGGTCTCTGCTGTCCCCCCCAAACCCCTTTTTGTCCCCCCCAAACCCTTTTTGTCCCCCCTTTCCCCCAGGGCCTATGCAAGGATCGGGAACTCGTATTTCGCGAGGAGCGCTACAAGGACGCCGTGCACTTCTACAACAAATCCTGGCCGAGCACCGCACGCCCGACGTGCTCAAGAAGTGCCAGCAGGTGACTTTGGGGGGGGGGGGTTTGGGACTGGTTTGGGGGGTTCTGGGGGGGGTTTGGGAATGGTTTGAGGATGCTGGGGAGGTTTTGGATAGTTTGGGACTGGTTTGGGGGGTTTGGGACTGGTTTGGAGGGTTCTGGGGGGGTTTGGGAATGGTTTGAGGATCCTGGGGAGGTTTTTGGGGGGGTTGGGACTGGTTTGGGGGGTTTGGGACTGGTTTGGGAGCATCTGGGTTGGTTTGAGGCTGTACGAGGGTCCTGGGGGTTGGTTTGGGGGATTTGGGACTGGTCTGGGGAGTCCTAGGGGGTTTGGGACCGGTTTGGGGAGTCCTGGGGGGTTTGGGACTGGTTTGGAGGGTCTTGGAGTGCTTTGGAACTGGTGTGAAGGTCCTGGGTGTCTGGGACTGGTTTGAGGATCCTGGGGGTTGGTTTGGGGGCTTTGGACTGGTTTGGGGGGTCTTGGGGGGTTTGGACTGGTTTGGAGCGTCTTGGATGGTTTGAGGGCTGTAAGAGGGTCTTGGGGGTTGGTTTGGGGGCTTTGGGACTGGTCTGGGGATTCCTGGGCTTTGAGACTGGTTTTGAGAGTCCTGTGGGGTTTGGGACTGGTTTGGAGAGTCCTGGGGGTTGGTTTGGGGGGTTTGGGACTGGTTTGGAAGGTTTGGGACTGGTTTGAGGGTCCTGGTGGATTTGGGTCTGGTTTGGAGGGTTCTGAGTGTTGGTTTGGTGGGTTTGGGACTGGTTTGGGGAGTTTGGGACTGGTTTTGGGAGTCCTGGGGGTTGGTTTGGGGGGTTCTGTGGGGTTTGGGGAGTCCTAAGGAGTTTGGGACTGGTTTGAGGGTCCTGGTGGATTTGGGACTGGTTTGGAGGGTTCTGAGTGTTGGTTTGGCGGGTTTGGGACTGGTTTGGAGGGGTTGGTCTGGTTTGGAGGGTCCTGGGGGTTGGTTTGGGGGGTTCTGTGGGGTTTGGGGAGTCCTAAGGAGTTTGGGAATGGTTTGAGGGTCCTGGGAGCTTTGGGACTGGTTTGGGGGGTTTGGGACTGGTTTGAGGGTCCTGGTGGATTTGGGTCTGGTTTGGAGGGTCCTGGTGGATTTGGGGCTGCTTTGAGGGTCCTGGCACACTTGGGGGTGCCCCCTGTCCCCTCCCTGACCCCCCAAACCCGCTCAGGCCGAGAAGATCCTGAAGGAGCAGGAGCGCTTGGCCTACATCGACCCCGACCTGGCGCTGGAGGAGAAGAACAAAGGCAACGAGTGCTTCCAGCGAGGTCTGCGGGCTCTTGGGGGGCTTTGGGTGGCTTTGGGGGGGCTCTGAGGGTTTGGGGCACCCCCTGAGCATGAGGAGGGCTCTGTCTGTAGGGGATTACCCCCAGGCCATGAAGCACTACAGCGAGGCCATCCGGCGCAACCCGCACGAGGCGCGGCTCTACAGCAACCGCGCCGCCTGCTACACCAAGCTGCTCGAGTTCCCCCTGGCCCTCAAGGTCTGGGCGATTTGGGGGTGGTTTGGGGGGCTTGGGACTGGTTTGGGGGGGTCCTGGGGAGAGGTTTTGGGGGTTTGGACTGGTTTGGGGGGGTTTGGGGCCCCCTGCTACACCAAGCTGCTCGAGTTCCCCCTGGCCCTCAAGGTCTGGGGGCTTTCGGGCTGGTTTGGGGGGCTTGGGACTGGTTTGGAGGGGTCCTGAGGAGAGGTTTTTGGGGGTTTGGGACTGGTTTGGAGGATCTTAGGCGGTTTGGGGGAGTTAGGACTGGTTTGGGGGGTTTGGGGCCCCCTGCTACACCAAGCTGCTCGAGTTCCCCCCTGGCCCTCAAGGTTTTGGGGGGGTTTGGGGTCCTGGGGGTTGGTTTGGGGGGTTTGGGGGGTCTGGGGGCTGCTTTGGGATTGGTTTTGAAGGTCCTGCAGTGGTTTGAGAGGCAGGAACCAGTTTGGGGAAGGGCTTAGGGTTGGTTTGCGAGTCCTGGGGTTGGTTTGGGGGCACAGAGGGCACTGGGGGCTGCTCTGGGGCACAGAGGGCACTGGGGTTGGTTTGGGGGCACAGAGGGCACTGGGGGCTGCTTTGGGGGCACAGAGGGGGGTGCCGGGGTTGTTTGTGGGGTGCAGGGACACTTTGGGGACCCTCGTGACCCCCTGTTCTCGTCCCCATGCAGGACTGTGAGGAGTGCATCCGGCTGGAGCCCACCTTCAGTGAGTGGGGACACCAGGGGACAGCAGGGGACAGCAGGGGACAGGCCCTGCCCTTGCTCTGCTTCATCCTCATCATCCTCACCCTCCTCCTCCTCTGCCCGTGTTCTCCTCGTCCTTCTTTACCCGTCCCCACCCGTCCCCGTGTCCCCTCCTGTGCCTGAACCTGTGTCCATCCCCCTGGACCTCACTGTCCCTCTGTCCTCCTGCCTGTCCCCATGTCCCCCACCTGTCCCCATGTCCCCCCTGTCCCTGTGTCCTCCTGCTGTCCCCATGTCCCTGTGTCCCCTGAACCTTCCTGTCCCTCTGTCCTCCTGCCTGTCCCCATGTCCTGTGTCCCCTTGCCTGTCCCCATGTCCCCCCCACCTGTCCCCATGTCCTCCCTGTCCCTGTGTCCCCCCTGTGTCCCCTGTTGTCCCTCTTGTCCCATTGTCCCCCTGTGTCCCCCATGTCCCCGTGTCCCCACCATGTCCCTGTGTCCCATGTCCCCCCACCTGTCCCCATGTCCTCCCTGTCCCCATGTCCCCCCACCTGTCCCCATGTCCTCCATGTCCCTGTGTCCCCCCTGTGTCCCCCCTGTGTCCCCTGTTGTCCCTCTTGTCCCATTGTCGCCCCATGTCCCCTCCATGTCCCTGTGTCCCCATGTCCCCTCCATGTCCCCCTGTGTTCCTCCCATGTCCCCTTGCTGTCCTCCCTGTCCCCCTCTGTCCTTGTGTCCCCTCCTGTCACCCCATGTCCCCATATCCCCCATGTCCCCATGTCCCTCCATGTCCCCTGCTGTGTCCCCATGTCCCCCTGTGTCCCCTGTCCCCGTGTTCCCCCCACGTTCCCTCGTGTCCCCTTTTTGTCCCCATGTCCCCGCATGTCCCTGCTGTTCCCCCTGTCCTGTGTCCCCCATATCCCCCCCACATGTCCCTCCTGTTCCCCCCTGTCCCCTGTGTCCCCATATCCCCCATGTCTCCCTGTTCCCGTGTCCCCTCGCTGTCCTTCCTGTCCCCTCCATGTCCCTCCGTGTCCCCCTGTCCCTCCATGTCCCCCTGTCCCTCCATGTCCCTCCATGTCCCCCCGTCCCTCCATGTCCCCCTGTCCCCCTGTCCCTCCATGTTCCCCTGTCCCTCCATGTCCCTCCATGTCCCCCCGTCCCTCCATGTCCCCCTGTCCCCCTGTCCCTCCATGTCCCCCCGTCCCTCCATGTCCCCCTGTCCCCCTGTCCCTCCATGTTCCCCTGTCCCTCCATGTCCCTCCATGTCCCTCCATGTCCCTCCATGTCCCCCCTGTCCCTCCATGTCCCCCTGTCCCCCTGTCCCTCCATGTCCCCCCTGTCCCTCCATGTCCCCCCGTCCCTCCATGTCCCCCTGTCCCCCTGTCCCCCTGTCCCTCCATGTCCCCTGCTGTCCCCCGCTGTCCCCAGTCAAGGGTTACACGCGGAAGGCGGCGGCGCTCGAGGCCATGCGCGATTACACCAAGGCCATGGAGGTTTATCAGCGCGCCCTGGACCTCGACCCCTCCTGCAAGGTGGGCCTGGCACCCCCGGGACCTGCCCCGTGCCCACCCTGTGCCCTCAGTGTCCCCTGTGCCCTCAGTGTCCCCCTGTGCCCTCAGTGTCCCCCTGTGCCCACCCCGTGCCCTCAGTGTCCCCCTGTGCCCTCAGTGTTCCCCTGTGCCCTCTGTGCCCCCCGTGCCCTCTGTGTCCACCCTGTGCCCTCAGCGTCCCCCTGTGCCCCCCAAGAGGCTGCAGAGGGGCAGCAGCACTCGGAGCCCCCTGACCCCCGTGACACCCCCCAAATCTCGGTGGCACCCGTCTCACCCTGTGTCCCCCCCAACCTCTGTGCCCCTTGGTGACCCTCCCACCCCGTGCCCACCCTGTGCTCCCCAGGAAGGTGCAGAGGGGCAGCGGTGCTCAGAGCCCCCTGACCCCTGTGACACCCCCTGTGACACCTGTGTCACCCCAATCCCTGTGACACCTGTGACACCCCATGTCCCCTGTGTCCCCTGTGTCACCCTGTGTCCCCTGTCTCTGCCAGGAAGCCACGGAGGGTTTGTGTCACTGTGTGCGGGGGCAGCAGCAGCGCTCGGAGCCCTGACCCCTGTGACACCTGTGTCACCCCCCAATCCCTGTGTCACCCCAATCCCTGTGTCACCCCCTGATCCCTGTGACACCCCCTGATCCCTGTCACCCCCCTGTCCCCCAGGAGGCGGCCGAGGGGCTGCGTCGCTGCGTGCGGGGGCAGCAGCAGCGCTCGGAGCCCCTGAGCCCTGTGACACCTGTGTCACCCCAATCCCTGTGACACCCCCCGATCCCTGTGACACCCCGTGTCCCCTGTGTCACCCCGTGTCCCCTGTGTCACCCTGTGCCCCCTGTCCCCCCAGGAGGCGGCCGAGGGGCTGCGTCGCTGCGTGCGGGGGCAGCAGCAGCGCTCGGAGCCCCCCGAGGAGCTGCGGCGCCGGGCCCTGGCTGACCCCGAGGTGCAGCAGATCATGGGGGACCCGGCCATGAGGCTGATCCTGGAGCAGATGCAGAAGGACCCGCAGGCCTCAGCGAGTCAGTGACACTGGGGGTGACACCGAGGGTGGTGGGGGGTGGCACTGAAGGTCCCCAAGGGTCCCCATGGCACAGAGGGTGGCACTGAGGGTCCCCAAGCTGGGGGTCCCCGTGAGGCTGATCCTGGAGCAGATGCAGAAGGACCCGCAGGCCCTCAGCGAGTCAGTGACACTGGGGCTGTCCCCAGGGGTCCCCAGGGTGGGGGAGGGTGGCACTGAGGGTCCCCAAGGGTCCCCAAGGCTAAGGGAGGTGGCACTGAGGGTCCCCGAGATGGGGGTCCCCGTGAGGCTGATCCTGGAGCAGATGCAGCAGGACCCGCAGGCCCTCAGCGAGTCAGTGACACTGGGGGTGACACCGAGGGTCCCCAGGGTGGTGGGGGGTGGCAGTGAAGGTCCCCAAGGGTCCCCATGGCACAGGGGGTGGCACTGAGGGTCCCCAAGATGGGGGTCCCCGTGAGCTGATCCTGGAGCAGATGCAGAAGGACCCGCAGGCCCTCAGCGAGTCAGTGACACTGGGGGGTGACACCGAGGGTCCCCAAGGGTCACCAGGAACGGGGAGGGTCCAGGGTGTCCCCAGCTGTCCCCAAAGTGTCCCCAACTGTCCCAGAGTGTCCCCAGCTGTCCCCACAGTGTCTCCAACTGTCCTAGGGTTTCCCCTAAGTATCCCAACTGTCCCAAAGTGTCCCAGAGTGTCCCCAGCTGTCCCAAAGTGTCCCCAACCGTCCCAGGGTGTCCCCAAAGTGTCTTCAACTGTCCAGGGTGTCCCCAGCCATCCCAGGGTGTCCCCAGAGTGTCCTCAACTGTCCCCAAAGTGTCCCAAAGTGTCTCCAGCTGTCCCCAAAGTGTCCCCAACCGTCCCAGGGTGTCCCCAAAGTGTCCCCAACTGTCCCAGGGTGTCCTCAACTGTCCCCAAAGTGTCCCCAACTGTCCCGGGGTGTCCCCTAAGTGTTCCCAACTGTCCCCAAAGTGTCCAGAGTGTCCCCAGCTGTCCCAAAGTGTCCCCAGCTGTCCCCAGAGTGTCCCAACTGTCACAGGGTGTCCCCATGGTGTCCCAAACTGCTCCAGGTGTCCCCTAAGTGTCCCAACTGTCCCAGGGTGTCCCCAGAGTGTCCCCAGCTGTCCCCAAAGTGTCCCCAACTGTCCCAGGGTGTCCCCATGGTGTCCCAGGGTGTCCCCAACTGTCCCCACAGTATCCCCAACTGTCCCAGAGTGTCCCCAGCTGTCCCCAGAGTGTCCCAACTGTCCCAGGGTGTCCCCATGGTGTCCCAAACTGCTCCAGGTGTCCCCTAAGTGTCCCCAACCATCCCAGGGTGTCCCCCAAGTGTCCCCAACCGACCCAGAGTGTCCCCACGGTGTCCCCACGGTGTCCCCGCCCCTGACCCCGCTGTCCCCCCCCCCATTCCAGGCACCTCAAGACCCTCTGATCGCGCAGAATGATCCAGAAGCTGATGGACGTGGGGCTCATCGCCATCCGGTGACCCCCCCAAAACCCCCGGGGACCCCCCGGGCCCCCCCCGGGGACACCCCCAGCCTTGGGGGGGGGGGTCTGGGGGCACCGCCCCTCCCCCCACCCCCCCCCAAACCCCCCCCTCCCCCCATCGGTTCTGGGGCGCTGCCACCCCCAATAAAGAGCAGAGACCGGCTGGGGGTCTGGGGGCGTTTTGGGGGGTCTGGGGGCGTTTTGGGGGGATCTGGGGGTGTTTGGGGGGGTCTGGGGGCGTTTTGGGGGTGTCTGGGGCATTTTTGGGGGGGTCTGGGGGTGTTTTGGGGCATTTTGGGTGCCAGGGACCCCCCCCCGACAGAGATTTTGGGGACTCCAAACCCCTCTCAAAAGGATTTGGGGTGGGTGCAAGCCCCTCCCAGAAATATTTTGGGGTGTCTGAGACCCCTCCCACAATAATTTTGGGGGGTTCCAAACCCCTCCCATAAGAATTTGGGGACTCCAAACCCCTCCCAAAAGGATCTGGGGGGGTTCCAAACCCCTCCCATAAAAATTTGGGGACCCCAAACCCCTCCCACAATAATTTTGGGGTGTCTGAGACCCCTCCCACAATAATTTAGGGGCTCCAAACCCCTCCCAAATATTTTGGGGTGTCTGAGACCCCTCCCACAATAATTTTAGGGATGTCCAAGACCCCTCCCATAATAATTTTGCGGTGTCTGAGACCCCTCCCACAATAATTTTGGGCACCCTAAACCCCTCCCACAATAATTTTGGGATGTCCGAGACCCCTCCCAAATATTTTGGGGTACCCAAGACCCCTCCCACAATAATTTTGGATGTCCGAGACCCCTCCCAAATATTTTGGGGTACCCAAGACCCCTCCCACAATAATTTTGGGCACCCTAAAACCCCTCCCACAAGAATTTTGGGGTATCCGAGACCCTCCCACAATAATTTAGGGGCTCCAAACCCCTCCCAAATATTTTGGTGTACCCAAGACCCCTGCCATAATAATTTTGGGGTGTCCGAGACCCCTCCCCCAATAATTTGGGGTCTCCAAGCCCCCTCCCCACAAACACCAAGGTCCCGCCGAGCGCCAGCAGCGTGTTGAGTGGTTTTTTTTGGGGGGGGTGACAGTTTGGGGACAGTGAGGGTGGCAGTGGCAGCCCCGTGGGTTGGGGAGGGGTCTCAGGGGTCCAGCCCCCCCTCCAGGAGCCGCCGCAGCTCGCGGGGGTCGCGGGGGGGCCCCCCCAGGGCCAGCGCCCCCCCCAGGAACTGGTGCAGGAGCCGGGGGGGGGGCGGAGAGCACGCGCAGCCCCAGCGTGACGTCACCGCTGAGCCACAGCCGCACCTGGGGGGGGGAGGA
>NW_026948790.1:0-23853 GCF_035770615.1 Melospiza melodia melodia
TGCAGACATCCGTGGCAACTTCTAGAACACGATGGGAGATGTTTTCTGTGCTGGCACAGTTTTTCCTAGCCAGACATAGTGGAAAAGCTTGTTGCCGAGGTGTAGATGAGAAGAGGAGCTAAAGAGGAAGGTAGGATGCTCTCCGGAGGTAAGAGCCGCTGCCGGGCGTCTTTCGCGGCAGAAGCCGCGCTAAGGAGAGCACTGTGAGCGGCACAATCGTCTTTGCGCGAAGAAGCCGCTTCTTGGGCTCCGGCAGCCGGCGAGAGCGGCAGCTTCGGGAAGGTGAAGAAGCAAGCTGTACAACACTGGGATTGTGTGCGCACCTTGCCAACTGATAGAAAACAGTACCTTTTGCACTCTCCTGACTTTTCCAATCACAGGAACATTCGATTGGAAGCTGTTTTGGGACAACTTTTCTTTTCTTCCTGCCAAACACTTGGCAGACATCCGTGCAACTTCTAGAACACGATGGGAGATGTTTTCTGTGCTGGCACAGTTTTTCCTAGCCAGACATAGTGGAAAAGCTTGTTGCCGTGAGGTAGATGAGAAGAGGAGCTAAAGAGGAAGGTAGGATGCTCTCCGGAGGTAAGAGCCGCTGCCGGGCGTCTTTCGGCAGAAGCCGCGCTAAGGAGAGCGCTGTGAGCGGCACAATCGTCTTTGCGCGAAGAAGCCGCTTCTTGGGCTCCGGCAGCCGGCGAGAGCGGCAGCTTCGGGAAGGTGAAGAAGCAAGCTGTACAACACTGGGATTGTGTGCGCACCTTGCCAACTGATAGAAAACAGTACCTTTGCACTCTCCTGACTTTTCCAATCACAGGAACATTCGATTGGAAGCTGTTTTGGACAACTTTTCTTTTCTTCCTGCCAAACACTTGGCAGACATCCGTGCAACTTCTAGAACACGATGGGAGATGTTTTCTGTGCTGGCACAGTTTTTCCTAGCCAGACATAGTGGAAAAGCTTGTTGCCGAGGTGTAGATGAGAAGAGGAGCTAAAGAGGAAGGTAGGATGCTCTCCGGAGGCAAGAGCCGCTGCCGGGCGTCTTTCGGCAGAAGCCGCGCTAAGGAGAGCACTGTGAGCGGCACAATCGTCTTTGCGCGAAGAAGCCGCTTCTTGGGCTCCGGCAGCCGGCGAGAGCGGCAGCTTCGGGAAGGTGAAGAAGCAAGCTGTACAACACTGGGATTGTGTGCGCACCTTGCCAACTGATAGAAAACAGTACCTTTGCACTCTCCTGACTTTTCCAATCACAGGAACATTCGATTGGAAGCTGTTTTGGACAACTTTCTTTTCTTCCTGCCAAACACTTGGCAGACATCCGTGCAACTTCTAGAACACGATGGGAGATGTTTTCTGTGCTGGCACAGTTTTTCCTAGCCAGACATAGTGGAAAAGCTTGTTGCCGAGGTGTAGATGAGAAGAGGAGCTAAAGAGGAAGGTAGGATGCTCTCCGGAGGTAAGAGCCGCTGCCGGGCGTCTTTCGGCAGAAGCCGCGCTAAGGAGAGCACTGTGAGCGGCACAATCGTCTTTGCGCGAAGAAGCCGCTTCTTGGGCTCCGGCAGCCGGCGAGAGCGGCAGCTTCGGAAGGTGAAGAAGCAAGCTGTACAACACTGGGATTGTGTGCGCACCTTGCCAACTGATAGAAAACAGTACCTTTGCACTCTCCTGACTTTTCCAATCACAGGAACATTCGATTGGAAGCTGTTTTGGACAACTTTTCTTTTCTTCCTGCCAAACACTTGGCAGACATCCGTGCAACTTCTAGAACACGAGGGAGATGTTTTCTGTGCTGGCACAGTTTTTCCTAGCCAGACATAGTGGAAAAGCTTGTTGCCGAGGTGTAGATGAGAAGAGGAGCTAAAGACGAAGGTAGGATGCTCTCCGGAGGTAAGAGCCGCTGCCGGGCGTCTTTCGGCAGAAGCCGCGCTAAGGAGAGCGCTGTGAGCGGCACAATCGTCTTAGCGCGAAGAAGCCGCTTCTTGGGCTCCGGCAGCCGGCGAGAGCGGCAGCTTCGGGAAGGTGAAGAAGCAAGCTGTACAACACTGGGATTGTGTGCGCACCTTGCCAACTGATAGAAAACAGTACCTTTGCACTCTCCTGACTTTTCCAATCACAGGAACATTCGATTGGAAGCTGTTTTGGACAACTTTTCTTTTCTTCCTGCCAAACACTTGGCAGACATCCGTGCAACTTCTAGAACACGATGGGAGATGTTTTCTGTGCTGGCACAGTTTTTCCTAGCCAGACATAGTGGAAAAGCTTGTTGCCGTGAGGTAGATGAGAAGAGGAGCTAAAGAGGAAGGTAGGATGCTCTCCGGAGGTAAGAGCCGCTGCCGGGCGTCTTTCGGCAGAAGCCGCGCTAAGGAGAGCGCTGTGAGCGGCACAATCGTCTTTGCGCGAAGAAGCCGCTTCTTGGGCTCCGGCAGCCGGCGAGAGCGGCAGCTTCGGGAAGGTGAAGAAGCAAGCTGTACAACACTGGGATTGTGTGCGCACCTTGCCAACTGATAGAAAACAGTACCTTTGCACTCTCCTGACTTTTCCAATCACAGGAACATTCGATTGGAAGCTGTTTTGGACAACTTTTCTTTTCTTCCTGCCAAACACTTGGCAGACATCCGTGCAACTTCTAGAACACGATGGGAGATGTTTTCTGTGCTGGCACAGTTTTTCCTAGCCAGACATAGTGGAAAAGCTTGTTGCCGAGGTGTAGATGAGAAGAGGAGCTAAAGAGGAAGGTAGGATGCTCTCCGGAGGTAAGAGCCGCTGCCGGGCGTCTTTCGGCAGAAGCCGCGCTAAGGAGAGCACTGTGAGCGGCACAATCGTCTTTGCGCGAAGAAGCCGCTTCTTGGGCTCCGGCAGCCGGCGAGAGCGGCAGCTTCGGGAAGGTGAAGAAGCAAGCTGTACAACACTGGGATTGTGTGCGCACCTTGCCAACTGATAGAAAACAGTACCTTTGCACTCTCCTGACTTTTCCAATCACAGGAACATTCGATTGGAAGCTGTTTGGACAACTTTTCTTTTCTTCCTGCCAAACACTTGGCAGACATCCGTGCAACTTCTAGAACACGATGGGAGATGTTTTCTGTGCTGGCACAGGTTTTCCTAGCCAGACATAGTGGAAAAGCTTGTTGCCGAGGTGTAGATGAGAAGAGGAGCTAAAGAGGAAGGTAGGATGCTCTCCGGAGGTAAGAGCCGCTGCCGGGCGTCTTTCGGCAGAAGCCGCGCTAAGGAGAGCACTGTGAGCGGCACAATCGTCTTTGCGCGAAGAAGCCGCTTCTTGGGCTCCGGCAGCCGGCGAGAGCGGCAGCTTCGGGAAGGTGAAGAAGCAAGCTGTACAACACTGGGATTGTGTGCGCACCTTGCCAACTGATAGAAAACAGTACCTTTGCACTCTCCTGACTTTTCCAATCACAGGAACATTCGATTGGAAGCTGTTTTGGACAACTTTTCTTTTCTTCCTGCCAAACACTTGGCAGACATCCGTGCAACTTCTAGAACACGATGGGAGATGTTTTCTGTGCTGGCACAGTTTTTCCTAGCCAGACATAGTGGAAAAGCTTGTTGCCGAGGTGTAGATGAGAAGAGGAGCTAAAGAGGAAGGTAGGATGCTCTCCGGAGGTAAGAGCCGCTGCCGGGCGTCTTTCGGCAGAAGCCGCGCTAAGGAGAGCACTGTGAGCGGCACATCGTCTTTGCGCGAAGAAGCCGCTTCTTGGGCTCCGGCAGCCGGCGAGAGCGGCAGCTTCGGGAAGGTGAAGAAGCAAGCTGTACAACACTGGGATTGTGTGCGCACCTTGCCAACTGATAGAAAACAGTACCTTTGCACTCTCCTGACTTTTCCAATCACAGGAACATTCGATTGGAAGCTGTTTTGGACAACTTTTCTTTTCTTCCTGCCAAACACTTGGCAGACATCCGTGCAACTTCTAGAACACGAGGGGAGATGTTTTCTGTGCTGGCACAGTTTTTCCTAGCCAGACATAGTGGAAAAGCTTGTTGCCGAGGTGTAGATGAGAAGAGGAGCTAAAGAGGAAGGTAGGATGCTCTCCGGAGGTAAGAGCCGCTGCCGGGCGTCTTTCGGCAGAAGCCGCGCTAAGGAGAGCACTGTGAGCGGCACAATCGTCTTTGCGCGAAGAAGCCGCTTCTTGGGCTCCGGCAGCCGGCGAGAGCGGCAGCTTCGGGAAGGTGAAGAAGCAAGCTGTACAACACTGGGATTGTGTGCGCACCTTGCCAACTGATAGAAAACAGTACCTTTGCACTCTCCTGACTTTTCCAATCACAGGAACATTCGATTGGAAGCTGTTTTGGACAACTTTTCTTTCTTCCTGCCAAACACTTGGCAGACATCCGTGCAACTTCTAGAACACGATGGGAGATGTTTTCTGTGCTGGCACAGTTTTTCCTAGCCAGACATAGTGGAAAAGCTTGTTGCCGAGGTGTAGATGAGAAGAGGAGCTAAAGAGGAAGGTAGGATGCTCTCCGGAGGTAAGAGCCGCTGCCGGGCGTCTTTCGGCAGAAGCCGCGCTAAGGAGAGCACTGTGAGCGGCACAATCGTCTTTGCGCGAAGAAGCCGCTTCTTGGGCTCCGGCAGCCGGCGAGAGCGGCAGCTTCGGGAAGGTGAAGAAGCAAGCTGTACAACACTGGGATTGTGTGCGCACCTTGCCAACTGATAGAAAACAGTACCTTTGCACTCTCCTGACTTTTCCAATCACAGGAACATTCGATTGGAAGCTGTTTTGGACAACTTTTCTTTTCTTCCTGCCAAACACTTGGCAGACATCCGTGCAACTTCTAGAACACGATGGGAGATGTTTTCTGTGCTGGCACAGTTTTTCCTAGCCAGACATAGTGGAAAAGCTTGTTGCCGAGGTGTAGATGAGAAGAGGAGCTAAAGAGGAAGGTAGGATGCTCTCCGGAGGTAAGAGCCGCTGCCGGGCGTCTTTCGGCAGAAGCCGCGCTAAGGAGAGCACTGTGAGCGGCACAATCGTCTTTGCGCGAAGAAGCCGCTTCTTGGGCTCCGGCAGCCGGCGAGAGCGGCAGCTTCGGGAAGGTGAAGAAGCAAGCTGTACAACACTGGGATTGTGTGCGCACCTTGCCAACTGATAGAAAACAGTACCTTTGCACTCTCCTGACTTTTCCAATCACAGGAACATTCGATTGGAAGCTGTTTTGGACAACTTTTCTTTTCTTCCTGCCAAACACTTGGCAGACATCCGTGCAACTTCTAGAACACGATGGGAGATGTTTTCTGTGCTGGCACAGTTTTTCCTAGCCAGACATAGTGGAAAAGCTTGTTGCCGAGGTGTAGATGAGAAGAGGAGCTAAAGAGGAAGGTAGGATGCTCTCCGGAGGTAAGAGCCGCTGCCGGGCGTCTTTCGGCAGAAGCCGCGCTAAGGAGAGCACTGTGAGCGGCACAATCGTCTTAGCGCGAAGAAGCCGCTTCTTGGGCTCCGGCAGCCGGCGAGAGCGGCAGCTTCGGGAAGGTGAAGAAGCAAGCTGTACAACACTGGGATTGTGTGCGCACCTTGCCAACTGATAGAAAACAGTACCTTTGCACTCTCCTGACTTTTCAATCACAGGAACATTCGATTGGAAGCTGTTTTGGACAACTTTTCTTTTCTTCCTGCCAAACACTTGGCAGACATCCGTGCAACTTCTAGAACACGATGGGAGATGTTTTCTGTGCTGGCACAGTTTTTCCTAGCCAGACATAGTGGAAAAGCTTGTTGCCGTGAGGTAGATGAGAAGAGGAGCTAAAGAGGAAGGTAGGATGCTCTCCGGAGGTAAGAGCCGCTGCCGGGCGTCTTTCGGCAGAAGCCGCGCTAAGGAGAGCGCTGTGAGCGGCACAATCGTCTTTGCGCGAAGAAGCCGCTTCTTGGGCTCCGGCAGCCGGCGAGAGCGGCAGCTTCGGGAAGGTGAAGAAGCAAGCTGTACAACACTGGGATTGTGTGCGCACCTTGCCAACTGATAGAAAACAGTACCTTTGCACTCTCCTGACTTTTCCAATCACAGGAACATTCGATTGGAAGCTGTTTTGGACAACTTTTCTTTTCTTCCTGCCAAACACTTGGCAGACATCCGTGTAACTTCTAGAACACGATGGGAGATGTTTTCTGTGCTGGCACAGTTTTTCCTAGCCAGACATAGTGGAAAAGCTTGTTGCCGAGGTGTAGATGAGAAGAGGAGCTAAAGAGGAAGGTAGGATGCTCTCCGGAGGTAAGAGCCGCTGCCGGGCGTCTTTCGGCAGAAGCCGCGCTAAGGAGAGCACTGTGAGCGGCACAATCGTCTTAGCGCGAAGAAGCCGCTTCTTGGGCTCCGGCAGCCGGCGAGAGCGGCAGCTTCGGGAAGGTGAAGAAGCAAGCTGTACAACACTGGGATTGTGTGCGCACCTTGCCAACTGATAGAAAACAGTACCTTTGCACTCTCCTGACTTTTCCAATCACAGGAACATTCGATTGGAAGCTGTTTTGGACAACTTTTCTTTTCTTCCTGCCAAACACTTGGCAGACATCCGTGCAACTTCTAGAACACGAGGGGAGATGTTTTCTGTGCTGGCACAGTTTTTCCTAGCCAGACATAGTGGAAAAGCTTGTTGCCGAGGTGTAGATGAGAAGAGAGCTAAAGAGGAAGGTAGGATGCTCTCCGGAGGTAAGAGCCGCTGCCGGGCGTCTTTCGGCAGAAGCCGCGCTAAGGAGAGCACTGTGAGCGGCACAATCGTCTTTGCGCGAAGAAGCCGCTTCTTGGGCTCCGGCAGCCGGCGAGAGCGGCAGCTTCGGGAAGGTGAAGAAGCGAGCTGTACAACACTGGGATTGTGTGCGCACCTTGCCAACTGATAGAAAACAGTACCTTTGCACTCTCCTGACTTTTCCAATCACAGGAACATTCGATTGGAAGCTGTTTTGGACAACTTTTCTTTTCTTCCTGCCAAACACTTGGCAGACATCCGTGCAACTTCTAGAACACGAGGGGAGATGTTTTCTGTGCTGGCACAGTTTTTCCTAGCCAGACATAGTGGAAAAGCTTGTTGCCGAGGTGTAGATGAGAAGAGGAGCTAAAGAGGAAGGTAGGATGCTCTCCGGAGGTAAGAGCCGCTGCCGGGCGTCTTTCGGCAGAAGCCGCGCTAAGGAGAGCGCTGTGAGCGGCACAATCGTCTTTGCGCGAAGAAGCCGCTTCTTGGGCTCCGGCAGCCGGCGAGAGCGGCAGCTTCGGGAAGGTGAAGAAGCAAGCTGTACAACACTGGGATTGTGTGCGCACCTTGCCAACTGATAGAAAACAGTACCTTTGCACTCTCCTGACTTTTCCAATCACAGGAACATTCGATTGGAAGCTGTTTTGGACAACTTTTCTTTTCTTCCTGCCAAACACTTGGCAGACATCCGTGCAACTTCTAGAACACGATGGGAGATGTTTTCTGTGCTGGCACAGTTTTTCCTAGCCAGACATAGTGGAAAAGCTTGTTGCCGAGGTGTAGATGAGAAGAGGAGCTAAAGAGGAAGGTAGGATGCTCTCCGGAGGTAAGAGCCGCTGCCGGGCGTCTTTCGGCAGAAGCCGCGCTAAGGAGAGCACTGTGAGCGGCACAATCGTCTTTGCGCGAAGAAGCCGCTTCTTGGGCTCCGGCAGCCGGCGAGAGCGGCAGCTTCGGGAAGGTGAAGAAGCAAGCTGTACAACACTGGGATTGTGTGCGCACCTTGCCAACTGATAGAAAACAGTACCTTTGCACTCTCCTGACTTTTCCAATCACAGGAACATTCGATTGGAAGCTGTTTTGGACAACTTTTCTTTTCTTCCTGCCAAACACTTGGCAGACATCCGTGCAACTTCTAGAACACGATGGGAGATGTTTTCTGTGCTGGCACAGTTTTTCCTAGCCAGACATAGTGGAAAAGCTTGTTGCCGAGGTGTAGATGAGAAGAGGAGCTAAAGAGGAAGGTAGGATGCTCTCCGGAGGTAAGAGCCGCTGCCGGGCGTCTTTCGGCAGAAGCCGCGCTAAGGAGAGCACTGTGAGCGGCACAATCGTCTTTGCGCGAAGAAGCCGCTTCTTGGGCTCCGGCAGCCGGCGAGAGCGGCAGCTTCGGGAAGGTGAAGAAGCAAGCTGTACAACACTGGGATTGTGTGCGCACCTTGCCAACTGATAGAAAACAGTACCTTTGCACTCTCCTGACTTTTCCAATCACAGGAACATTCGATTGGAAGCTGTTTTGGACAACTTTTCTTTTCTTCCTGCCAAACACTTGGCAGACATCCGTGCAACTTCTAGAACACGATGGGAGATGTTTTCTGTGCTGGCACAGTTTTTCCTAGCCAGACATAGTGGAAAAGCTTGTTGCCGTGAGGTAGATGAGAAGAGGAGCTAAAGAGGAAGGTAGGATGCTCTCCGGAGGTAAGAGCCGCTGCCGGGCGTCTTTCGGCAGAAGCCGCGCTAAGGAGAGCGCTGTGAGCGGCACAATCGTCTTTGCGCGAAGAAGCCGCTTCTTGGGCTCCGGCAGCCGGCGAGAGCGGCAGCTTCGGGAAGGTGAAGAAGCAAGCTGTACAACACTGGGATTGTGTGCGCACCTTGCCAACTGATAGAAAACAGTACCTTTGCACTCTCCTGACTTTTCCAATCACAGGAACATTCGATTGGAAGCTGTTTTGGACAACTTTTCTTTTCTTCCTGCCAAACACTTGGCAGACATCCGTGCAACTTCTAGAACACGATGGGAGATGTTTTCTGTGCTGGCACAGTTTTTCCTAGCCAGACATAGTGGAAAAGCTTGTTGCCGAGGTGTAGATGAGAAGAGGAGCTAAAGAGGAAGGTAGGATGCTCTCCGGAGGTAAGAGCCGCTGCCGGGCGTCTTTCGGCAGAAGCCGCGCTAAGGAGAGCACTGTGAGCGGCACAATCGTCTTTGCGCGAAGAAGCCGCTTCTTGGGCTCCGGCAGCCGGCGAGAGCGGCAGCTTCGGGAAGGTGAAGAAGCAAGCTGTACAACACTGGGATTGTGTGCGCACCTTGCCAACTGATAGAAAACAGTACCTTTGCACTCTCCTGACTTTTCCAATCACAGGAACATTCGATTGGAAGCTGTTTTGGACAACTTTTCTTTTCTTCCTGCCAAACACTTGGCAGACATCCGTGCAACTTCTAGAACACGATGGGAGATGTTTTCTGTGCTGGCACAGTTTTTCCTAGCCAGACATAGTGGAAAAGCTTGTTGCCGAGGTGTAGATGAGAAGAGGAGCTAAAGAGGAAGGTAGGATGCTCTCCGGAGGTAAGAGCCGCTGCCGGGCGTCTTTCGGCAGAAGCCGCGCTAAGGAGAGCACTGTGAGCGGCACAATCGTCTTTGCGCGAAGAAGCCGCTTCTTGGGCTCCGGCAGCCGGCGAGAGCGGCAGCTTCGGGAAGGTGAAGAAGCAAGCTGTACAACACTGGGATTGTGTGCGCACCTTGCCAACTGATAGAAAACAGTACCTTTGCACTCTCCTGACTTTTCCAATCACAGGAACATTCGATTGGAAGCTGTTTTGGACAACTTTTCTTTTCTTCCTGCCAAACACTTGGCAGACATCCGTGCAACTTCTAGAACACGATGGGAGATGTTTTCTGTGCTGGCACAGTTTTTCCTAGCCAGACATAGTGGAAAAGCTTGTTGCCGAGGTGTAGATGAGAAGAGGAGCTAAAGAGGAAGGTAGGATGCTCTCCGGAGGTAAGAGCCGCTGCCGGGCGTCTTTCGGCAGAAGCCGCGCTAAGGAGAGCACTGTGAGCGGCACAATCGTCTTTGCGCGAAGAAGCCGCTTCTTGGGCTCCGGCAGCCGGCGAGAGCGGCAGCTTCGGGAAGGTGAAGAAGCAAGCTGTACAACACTGGGATTGTGTGCGCACCTTGCCAACTGATAGAAAACAGTACCTTTGCACTCTCCTGACTTTTCCAATCACAGGAACATTCGATTGGAAGCTGTTTTGGACAACTTTTCTTTTCTTCCTGCCAAACACTTGGCAGACATCCGTGCAACTTCTAGAACACGAGGGGAGATGTTTTCTGTGCTGGCACAGTTTTTCCTAGCCAGACATAGTGGAAAAGCTTGTTGCCGAGGTGTAGATGAGAAGAGGAGCTAAAGACGAAGGTAGGATGCTCTCCGGAGGTAAGAGCCGCTGCCGGGCGTCTTTCGGCAGAAGCCGCGCTAAGGAGAGCGCTGTGAGCGGCACAATCGTCTTAGCGCGAAGAAGCCGCTTCTTGGGCTCCGGCAGCCGGCGAGAGCGGCAGCTTCGGGAAGGTGAAGAAGCAAGCTGTACAACACTGGGATTGTGTGCGCACCTTGCCAACTGATAGAAAACAGTACCTTTGCACTCTCCTGACTTTTCCAATCACAGGAACATTCGATTGGAAGCTGTTTTGGACAACTTTTCTTTTCTTCCTGCCAAACACTTGGCAGACATCCGTGCAACTTCTAGAACACGATGGGAGATGTTTTCTGTGCTGGCACAGTTTTTCCTAGCCAGACATAGTGGAAAAGCTTGTTGCCGTGAGGTAGATGAGAAGAGGAGCTAAAGAGGAAGGTAGGATGCTCTCCGGAGGTAAGAGCCGCTGCCGGGCGTCTTTCGGCAGAAGCCGCGCTAAGGAGAGCGCTGTGAGCGGCACAATCGTCTTTGCGCGAAGAAGCCGCTTCTTGGGCTCCGGCAGCCGGCGAGAGCGGCAGCTTCGGGAAGGTGAAGAAGCAAGCTGTACAACACTGGGATTGTGTGCGCACCTTGCCAACTGATAGAAAACAGTACCTTTGCACTCTCCTGACTTTTCCAATCACAGGAACATTCGATTGGAAGCTGTTTTGGACAACTTTTCTTTTCTTCCTGCCAAACACTTGGCAGACATCCGTGCAACTTCTAGAACACGATGGGAGATGTTTTCTGTGCTGGCACAGTTTTTCCTAGCCAGACATAGTGGAAAAGCTTGTTGCCGAGGTGTAGATGAGAAGAGGAGCTAAAGAGGAAGGTAGGATGCTCTCCGGAGGTAAGAGCCGCTGCCGGGCGTCTTTCGGCAGAAGCCGCGCTAAGGAGAGCACTGTGAGCGGCACAATCGTCTTTGCGCGAAGAAGCCGCTTCTTGGGCTCCGGCAGCCGGCGAGAGCGGCAGCTTCGGGAAGGTGAAGAAGCAAGCTGTACAACACTGGGATTGTGTGCGCACCTTGCCAACTGATAGAAAACAGTACCTTTGCACTCTCCTGACTTTTCCAATCACAGGAACATTCGATTGGAAGCTGTTTTGGACAACTTTTCTTTTCTTCCTGCCAAACACTTGGCAGACATCCGTGCAACTTCTAGAACACGATGGGAGATGTTTTCTGTGCTGGCACAGGTTTTCCTAGCCAGACATAGTGGAAAAGCTTGTTGCCGAGGTGTAGATGAGAAGAGGAGCTAAAGAGGAAGGTAGGATGCTCTCCGGAGGTAAGAGCCGCTGCCGGGCGTCTTTCGGCAGAAGCCGCGCTAAGGAGAGCACTGTGAGCGGCACAATCGTCTTTGCGCGAAGAAGCCGCTTCTTGGGCTCCGGCAGCCGGCGAGAGCGGCAGCTTCGGGAAGGTGAAGAAGCAAGCTGTACAACACTGGGATTGTGTGCGCACCTTGCCAACTGATAGAAAACAGTACCTTTGCACTCTCCTGACTTTTCCAATCACAGGAACATTCGATTGGAAGCTGTTTTGGACAACTTTTCTTTTCTTCCTGCCAAACACTTGGCAGACATCCGTGCAACTTCTAGAACACGATGGGAGATGTTTTCTGTGCTGGCACAGTTTTTCCTAGCCAGACATAGTGGAAAAGCTTGTTGCCGAGGTGTAGATGAGAAGAGGAGCTAAAGAGGAAGGTAGGATGCTCTCCGGAGGTAAGAGCCGCTGCCGGGCGTCTTTCGGCAGAAGCCGCGCTAAGGAGAGCACTGTGAGCGGCACAATCGTCTTTGCGCGAAGAAGCCGCTTCTTGGGCTCCGGCAGCCGGCGAGAGCGGCAGCTTCGGGAAGGTGAAGAAGCAAGCTGTACAACACTGGGATTGTGTGCGCACCTTGCCAACTGATAGAAAACAGTACCTTTGCACTCTCCTGACTTTTCCAATCACAGGAACATTCGATTGGAAGCTGTTTTGGACAACTTTTCTTTTCTTCCTGCCAAACACTTGGCAGACATCCGTGCAACTTCTAGAACACGAGGGGAGATGTTTTCTGTGCTGGCACAGTTTTTCCTAGCCAGACATAGTGGAAAAGCTTGTTGCCGAGGTGTAGATGAGAAGAGGAGCTAAAGAGGAAGGTAGGATGCTCTCCGGAGGTAAGAGCCGCTGCCGGGCGTCTTTCGGCAGAAGCCGCGCTAAGGAGAGCACTGTGAGCGGCACAATCGTCTTTGCGCGAAGAAGCCGCTTCTTGGGCTCCGGCAGCCGGCGAGAGCGGCAGCTTCGGGAAGGTGAAGAAGCAAGCTGTACAACACTGGGATTGTGTGCGCACCTTGCCAACTGATAGAAAACAGTACCTTTGCACTCTCCTGACTTTTCCAATCACAGGAACATTCGATTGGAAGCTGTTTTGGACAACTTTTCTTTTCTTCCTGCCAAACACTTGGCAGACATCCGTGCAACTTCTAGAACACGATGGGAGATGTTTTCTGTGCTGGCACAGTTTTTCCTAGCCAGACATAGTGGAAAAGCTTGTTGCCGAGGTGTAGATGAGAAGAGGAGCTAAAGAGGAAGGTAGGATGCTCTCCGGAGGTAAGAGCCGCTGCCGGGCGTCTTTCGGCAGAAGCCGCGCTAAGGAGAGCACTGTGAGCGGCACAATCGTCTTTGCGCGAAGAAGCCGCTTCTTGGGCTCCGGCAGCCGGCGAGAGCGGCAGCTTCGGGAAGGTGAAGAAGCAAGCTGTACAACACTGGGATTGTGTGCGCACCTTGCCAACTGATAGAAAACAGTACCTTTGCACTCTCCTGACTTTTCCAATCACAGGAACATTCGATTGGAAGCTGTTTTGGACAACTTTTCTTTTCTTCCTGCCAAACACTTGGCAGACATCCGTGCAACTTCTAGAACACGATGGGAGATGTTTTCTGTGCTGGCACAGTTTTTCCTAGCCAGACATAGTGGAAAAGCTTGTTGCCGAGGTGTAGATGAGAAGAGGAGCTAAAGAGGAAGGTAGGATGCTCTCCGGAGGTAAGAGCCGCTGCCGGGCGTCTTTCGGCAGAAGCCGCGCTAAGGAGAGCACTGTGAGCGGCACAATCGTCTTTGCGCGAAGAAGCCGCTTCTTGGGCTCCGGCAGCCGGCGAGAGCGGCAGCTTCGGGAAGGTGAAGAAGCAAGCTGTACAACACTGGGATTGTGTGCGCACCTTGCCAACTGATAGAAAACAGTACCTTTGCACTCTCCTGACTTTTCCAATCACAGGAACATTCGATTGGAAGCTGTTTTGGACAACTTTTCTTTTCTTCCTGCCAAACACTTGGCAGACATCCGTGCAACTTCTAGAACACGATGGGAGATGTTTTCTGTGCTGGCACAGTTTTTCCTAGCCAGACATAGTGGAAAAGCTTGTTGCCGAGGTGTAGATGAGAAGAGGAGCTAAAGAGGAAGGTAGGATGCTCTCCGGAGGTAAGAGCCGCTGCCGGGCGTCTTTCGGCAGAAGCCGCGCTAAGGAGAGCACTGTGAGCGGCACAATCGTCTTAGCGCGAAGAAGCCGCTTCTTGGGCTCCGGCAGCCGGCGAGAGCGGCAGCTTCGGGAAGGTGAAGAAGCAAGCTGTACAACACTGGGATTGTGTGCGCACCTTGCCAACTGATAGAAAACAGTACCTTTGCACTCTCCTGACTTTTCCAATCACAGGAACATTCGATTGGAAGCTGTTTTGGACAACTTTTCTTTTCTTCCTGCCAAACACTTGGCAGACATCCGTGCAACTTCTAGAACACGATGGGAGATGTTTTCTGTGCTGGCACAGTTTTTCCTAGCCAGACATAGTGGAAAAGCTTGTTGCCGTGAGGTAGATGAGAAGAGGAGCTAAAGAGGAAGGTAGGATGCTCTCCGGAGGTAAGAGCCGCTGCCGGGCGTCTTTCGGCAGAAGCCGCGCTAAGGAGAGCGCTGTGAGCGGCACAATCGTCTTTGCGCGAAGAAGCCGCTTCTTGGGCTCCGGCAGCCGGCGAGAGCGGCAGCTTCGGGAAGGTGAAGAAGCAAGCTGTACAACACTGGGATTGTGTGCGCACCTTGCCAACTGATAGAAAACAGTACCTTTGCACTCTCCTGACTTTTCCAATCACAGGAACATTCGATTGGAAGCTGTTTTGGACAACTTTTCTTTTCTTCCTGCCAAACACTTGGCAGACATCCGTGTAACTTCTAGAACACGATGGGAGATGTTTTCTGTGCTGGCACAGTTTTTCCTAGCCAGACATAGTGGAAAAGCTTGTTGCCGAGGTGTAGATGAGAAGAGGAGCTAAAGAGGAAGGTAGGATGCTCTCCGGAGGTAAGAGCCGCTGCCGGGCGTCTTTCGGCAGAAGCCGCGCTAAGGAGAGCACTGTGAGCGGCACAATCGTCTTAGCGCGAAGAAGCCGCTTCTTGGGCTCCGGCAGCCGGCGAGAGCGGCAGCTTCGGGAAGGTGAAGAAGCAAGCTGTACAACACTGGGATTGTGTGCGCACCTTGCCAACTGATAGAAAACAGTACCTTTGCACTCTCCTGACTTTTCCAATCACAGGAACATTCGATTGGAAGCTGTTTTGGACAACTTTTCTTTTCTTCCTGCCAAACACTTGGCAGACATCCGTGCAACTTCTAGAACACGAGGGGAGATGTTTTCTGTGCTGGCACAGTTTTTCCTAGCCAGACATAGTGGAAAAGCTTGTTGCCGAGGTGTAGATGAGAAGAGGAGCTAAAGAGGAAGGTAGGATGCTCTCCGGAGGTAAGAGCCGCTGCCGGGCGTCTTTCGGCAGAAGCCGCGCTAAGGAGAGCACTGTGAGCGGCACAATCGTCTTTGCGCGAAGAAGCCGCTTCTTGGGCTCCGGCAGCCGGCGAGAGCGGCAGCTTCGGGAAGGTGAAGAAGCGAGCTGTACAACACTGGGATTGTGTGCGCACCTTGCCAACTGATAGAAAACAGTACCTTTGCACTCTCCTGACTTTTCCAATCACAGGAACATTCGATTGGAAGCTGTTTTGGACAACTTTTCTTTTCTTCCTGCCAAACACTTGGCAGACATCCGTGCAACTTCTAGAACACGAGGGGAGATGTTTTCTGTGCTGGCACAGTTTTTCCTAGCCAGACATAGTGGAAAAGCTTGTTGCCGAGGTGTAGATGAGAAGAGGAGCTAAAGAGGAAGGTAGGATGCTCTCCGGAGGTAAGAGCCGCTGCCGGGCGTCTTTCGGCAGAAGCCGCGCTAAGGAGAGCGCTGTGAGCGGCACAATCGTCTTTGCGCGAAGAAGCCGCTTCTTGGGCTCCGGCAGCCGGCGAGAGCGGCAGCTTCGGGAAGGTGAAGAAGCAAGCTGTACAACACTGGGATTGTGTGCGCACCTTGCCAACTGATAGAAAACAGTACCTTTGCACTCTCCTGACTTTTCCAATCACAGGAACATTCGATTGGAAGCTGTTTTGGACAACTTTTCTTTTCTTCCTGCCAAACACTTGGCAGACATCCGTGCAACTTCTAGAACACGATGGGAGATGTTTTCTGTGCTGGCACAGTTTTTCCTAGCCAGACATAGTGGAAAAGCTTGTTGCCGAGGTGTAGATGAGAAGAGGAGCTAAAGAGGAAGGTAGGATGCTCTCCGGAGGTAAGAGCCGCTGCCGGGCGTCTTTCGGCAGAAGCCGCGCTAAGGAGAGCACTGTGAGCGGCACAATCGTCTTTGCGCGAAGAAGCCGCTTCTTGGGCTCCGGCAGCCGGCGAGAGCGGCAGCTTCGGGAAGGTGAAGAAGCAAGCTGTACAACACTGGGATTGTGTGCGCACCTTGCCAACTGATAGAAAACAGTACCTTTGCACTCTCCTGACTTTTCCAATCACAGGAACATTCGATTGGAAGCTGTTTTGGACAACTTTTCTTTTCTTCCTGCCAAACACTTGGCAGACATCCGTGCAACTTCTAGAACACGATGGGAGATGTTTTCTGTGCTGGCACAGTTTTTCCTAGCCAGACATAGTGGAAAAGCTTGTTGCCGAGGTGTAGATGAGAAGAGGAGCTAAAGAGGAAGGTAGGATGCTCTCCGGAGGTAAGAGCCGCTGCCGGGCGTCTTTCGGCAGAAGCCGCGCTAAGGAGAGCACTGTGAGCGGCACAATCGTCTTTGCGCGAAGAAGCCGCTTCTTGGGCTCCGGCAGCCGGCGAGAGCGGCAGCTTCGGGAAGGTGAAGAAGCAAGCTGTACAACACTGGGATTGTGTGCGCACCTTGCCAACTGATAGAAAACAGTACCTTTGCACTCTCCTGACTTTTCCAATCACAGGAACATTCGATTGGAAGCTGTTTTGGACAACTTTTCTTTTCTTCCTGCCAAACACTTGGCAGACATCCGTGCAACTTCTAGAACACGATGGGAGATGTTTTCTGTGCTGGCACAGTTTTTCCTAGCCAGACATAGTGGAAAAGCTTGTTGCCGTGAGGTAGATGAGAAGAGGAGCTAAAGAGGAAGGTAGGATGCTCTCCGGAGGTAAGAGCCGCTGCCGGGCGTCTTTCGGCAGAAGCCGCGCTAAGGAGAGCGCTGTGAGCGGCACAATCGTCTTTGCGCGAAGAAGCCGCTTCTTGGGCTCCGGCAGCCGGCGAGAGCGGCAGCTTCGGGAAGGTGAAGAAGCAAGCTGTACAACACTGGGATTGTGTGCGCACCTTGCCAACTGATAGAAAACAGTACCTTTGCACTCTCCTGACTTTTCCAATCACAGGAACATTCGATTGGAAGCTGTTTTGGACAACTTTTCTTTTCTTCCTGCCAAACACTTGGCAGACATCCGTGCAACTTCTAGAACACGATGGGAGATGTTTTCTGTGCTGGCACAGTTTTTCCTAGCCAGACATAGTGGAAAAGCTTGTTGCCGAGGTGTAGATGAGAAGAGGAGCTAAAGAGGAAGGTAGGATGCTCTCCGGAGGTAAGAGCCGCTGCCGGGCGTCTTTCGGCAGAAGCCGCGCTAAGGAGAGCACTGTGAGCGGCACAATCGTCTTTGCGCGAAGAAGCCGCTTCTTGGGCTCCGGCAGCCGGCGAGAGCGGCAGCTTCGGGAAGGTGAAGAAGCAAGCTGTACAACACTGGGATTGTGTGCGCACCTTGCCAACTGATAGAAAACAGTACCTTTGCACTCTCCTGACTTTTCCAATCACAGGAACATTCGATTGGAAGCTGTTTTGGACAACTTTTCTTTTCTTCCTGCCAAACACTTGGCAGACATCCGTGCAACTTCTAGAACACGATGGGAGATGTTTTCTGTGCTGGCACAGTTTTTCCTAGCCAGACATAGTGGAAAAGCTTGTTGCCGAGGTGTAGATGAGAAGAGGAGCTAAAGAGGAAGGTAGGATGCTCTCCGGAGGTAAGAGCCGCTGCCGGGCGTCTTTCGGCAGAAGCCGCGCTAAGGAGAGCACTGTGAGCGGCACAATCGTCTTTGCGCGAAGAAGCCGCTTCTTGGGCTCCGGCAGCCGGCGAGAGCGGCAGCTTCGGGAAGGTGAAGAAGCAAGCTGTACAACACTGGGATTGTGTGCGCACCTTGCCAACTGATAGAAAACAGTACCTTTGCACTCTCCTGACTTTTCCAATCACAGGAACATTCGATTGGAAGCTGTTTTGGACAACTTTTCTTTTCTTCCTGCCAAACACTTGGCAGACATCCGTGCAACTTCTAGAACACGATGGGAGATGTTTTCTGTGCTGGCACAGTTTTTCCTAGCCAGACATAGTGGAAAAGCTTGTTGCCGAGGTGTAGATGAGAAGAGGAGCTAAAGAGGAAGGTAGGATGCTCTCCGGAGGTAAGAGCCGCTGCCGGGCGTCTTTCGGCAGAAGCCGCGCTAAGGAGAGCGCTGTGAGCGGCACAATCGTCTTTGCGCGAAGAAGCCGCTTCTTGGGCTCCGGCAGCCGGCGAGAGCGGCAGCTTCGGGAAGGTGAAGAAGCAAGCTGTACAACACTGGGATTGTGTGCGCACCTTGCCAACTGATAGAAAACAGTACCTTTGCACTCTCCTGACTTTTCCAATCACAGGAACATTCGATTGGAAGCTGTTTTGGACAACTTTTCTTTTCTTCCTGCCAAACACTTGGCAGACATCCGTGCAACTTCTAGAACACGATGGGAGATGTTTTCTGTGCTGGCACAGTTTTTCCTAGCCAGACATAGTGGAAAAGCTTGTTGCCGAGGTGTAGATGAGAAGAGGAGCTAAAGAGGAAGGTAGGATGCTCTCCGGAGGTAAGAGCCGCTGCCGGGCGTCTTTCGGCAGAAGCCGCGCTAAGGAGAGCACTGTGAGCGGCACAATCGTCTTTGCGCGAAGAAGCCGCTTCTTGGGCTCCGGCAGCCGGCGAGAGCGGCAGCTTCGGGAAGGTGAAGAAGCAAGCTGTACAACACTGGGATTGTGTGCGCACCTTGCCAACTGATAGAAAACAGTACCTTTGCACTCTCCTGACTTTTCCAATCACAGGAACATTCGATTGGAAGCTGTTTTGGACAACTTTTCTTTTCTTCCTGCCAAACACTTGGCAGACATCCGTGCAACTTCTAGAACACGATGGGAGATGTTTTCTGTGCTGGCACAGTTTTTCCTAGCCAGACATAGTGGAAAAGCTTGTTGCCGAGGTGTAGATGAGAAGAGGAGCTAAAGAGGAAGGTAGGATGCTCTCCGGAGGTAAGAGCCGCTGCCGGGCGTCTTTCGGCAGAAGCCGCGCTAAGGAGAGCACTGTGAGCGGCACAATCGTCTTTGCGCGAAGAAGCCGCTTCTTGGGCTCCGGCAGCCGGCGAGAGCGGCAGCTTCGGGAAGGTGAAGAAGCAAGCTGTACAACACTGGGATTGTGTGCGCACCTTGCCAACTGATAGAAAACAGTACCTTTGCACTCTCCTGACTTTTCCAATCACAGGAACATTCGATTGGAAGCTGTTTTGGACAACTTTTCTTTTCTTCCTGCCAAACACTTGGCAGACATCCGTGCAACTTCTAGAACACGATGGGAGATGTTTTCTGTGCTGGCACAGTTTTTCCTAGCCAGACATAGTGGAAAAGCTTGTTGCCGAGGTGTAGATGAGAAGAGGAGCTAAAGAGGAAGGTAGGATGCTCTCCGGAGGTAAGAGCCGCTGCCGGGCGTCTTTCGGCAGAAGCCGCGCTAAGGAGAGCACTGTGAGCGGCACAATCGTCTTTGCGCGAAGAAGCCGCTTCTTGGGCTCCGGCAGCCGGCGAGAGCGGCAGCTTCGGGAAGGTGAAGAAGCAAGCTGTACAACACTGGGATTGTGTGCGCACCTTGCCAACTGATAGAAAACAGTACCTTTGCACTCTCCTGACTTTTCCAATCACAGGAACATTCGATTGGAAGCTGTTTTGGACAACTTTTCTTTTCTTCCTGCCAAACACTTGGCAGACATCCGTGCAACTTCTAGAACACGATGGGAGATGTTTTCTGTGCTGGCACAGTTTTTCCTAGCCAGACATAGTGGAAAAGCTTGTTGCCGAGGTGTAGATGAGAAGAGGAGCTAAAGAGGAAGGTAGGATGCTCTCCGGAGGCAAGAGCCGCTGCCGGGCGTCTTTCGGCAGAAGCCGCGCTAAGGAGAGCACTGTGAGCGGCACAATCGTCTTTGCGCGAAGAAGCCGCTTCTTGGGCTCCGGCAGCCGGCGAGAGCGGCAGCTTCGGGAAGGTGAAGAAGCAAGCTGTACAACACTGGGATTGTGTGCGCACCTTGCCAACTGATAGAAAACAGTACCTTTGCACTCTCCTGACTTTTCCAATCACAGGAACATTCGATTGGAAGCTGTTTTGGACAACTTTTCTTTTCTTCCTGCCAAACACTTGGCAGACATCCGTGCAACTTCTAGAACACGATGGGAGATGTTTTCTGTGCTGGCACAGTTTTTCCTAGCCAGACATAGTGGAAAAGCTTGTTGCCGAGGTGTAGATGAGAAGAGGAGCTAAAGAGGAAGGTAGGATGCTCTCCGGAGGTAAGAGCCGCTGCCGGGCGTCTTTCGGCAGAAGCCGCGCTAAGGAGAGCACTGTGAGCGGCACAATCGTCTTTGCGCGAAGAAGCCGCTTCTTGGGCTCCGGCAGCCGGCGAGAGCGGCAGCTTCGGGAAGGTGAAGAAGCAAGCTGTACAACACTGGGATTGTGTGCGCACCTTGCCAACTGATAGAAAACAGTACCTTTGCACTCTCCTGACTTTTCCAATCACAGGAACATTCGATTGGAAGCTGTTTTGGACAACTTTTCTTTTCTTCCTGCCAAACACTTGGCAGACATCCGTGCAACTTCTAGAACACGAGGGGAGATGTTTTCTGTGCTGGCACAGTTTTTCCTAGCCAGACATAGTGGAAAAGCTTGTTGCCGAGGTGTAGATGAGAAGAGGAGCTAAAGACGAAGGTAGGATGCTCTCCGGAGGTAAGAGCCGCTGCCGGGCGTCTTTCGGCAGAAGCCGCGCTAAGGAGAGCGCTGTGAGCGGCACAATCGTCTTAGCGCGAAGAAGCCGCTTCTTGGGCTCCGGCAGCCGGCGAGAGCGGCAGCTTCGGGAAGGTGAAGAAGCAAGCTGTACAACACTGGGATTGTGTGCGCACCTTGCCAACTGATAGAAAACAGTACCTTTGCACTCTCCTGACTTTTCCAATCACAGGAACATTCGATTGGAAGCTGTTTTGGACAACTTTTCTTTTCTTCCTGCCAAACACTTGGCAGACATCCGTGCAACTTCTAGAACACGATGGGAGATGTTTTCTGTGCTGGCACAGTTTTTCCTAGCCAGACATAGTGGAAAAGCTTGTTGCCGTGAGGTAGATGAGAAGAGGAGCTAAAGAGGAAGGTAGGATGCTCTCCGGAGGTAAGAGCCGCTGCCGGGCGTCTTTCGGCAGAAGCCGCGCTAAGGAGAGCGCTGTGAGCGGCACAATCGTCTTTGCGCGAAGAAGCCGCTTCTTGGGCTCCGGCAGCCGGCGAGAGCGGCAGCTTCGGGAAGGTGAAGAAGCAAGCTGTACAACACTGGGATTGTGTGCGCACCTTGCCAACTGATAGAAAACAGTACCTTTGCACTCTCCTGACTTTTCCAATCACAGGAACATTCGATTGGAAGCTGTTTTGGACAACTTTTCTTTTCTTCCTGCCAAACACTTGGCAGACATCCGTGCAACTTCTAGAACACGATGGGAGATGTTTTCTGTGCTGGCACAGTTTTTCCTAGCCAGACATAGTGGAAAAGCTTGTTGCCGAGGTGTAGATGAGAAGAGGAGCTAAAGAGGAAGGTAGGATGCTCTCCGGAGGTAAGAGCCGCTGCCGGGCGTCTTTCGGCAGAAGCCGCGCTAAGGAGAGCACTGTGAGCGGCACAATCGTCTTTGCGCGAAGAAGCCGCTTCTTGGGCTCCGGCAGCCGGCGAGAGCGGCAGCTTCGGGAAGGTGAAGAAGCAAGCTGTACAACACTGGGATTGTGTGCGCACCTTGCCAACTGATAGAAAACAGTACCTTTGCACTCTCCTGACTTTTCCAATCACAGGAACATTCGATTGGAAGCTGTTTTGGACAACTTTTCTTTTCTTCCTGCCAAACACTTGGCAGACATCCGTGCAACTTCTAGAACACGATGGGAGATGTTTTCTGTGCTGGCACAGTTTTTCCTAGCCAGACATAGTGGAAAAGCTTGTTGCCGAGGTGTAGATGAGAAGAGGAGCTAAAGAGGAAGGTAGGATGCTCTCCGGAGGTAAGAGCCGCTGCCGGGCGTCTTTCGGCAGAAGCCGCGCTAAGGAGAGCCCTGTGAGCGGCACAATCGTCTTTGCGCGAAGAAGCCGCTTCTTGGGCTCCGGCAGCCGGCGAGAGCGGCAGCTTCGGGAAGGTGAAGAAGCAAGCTGTACAACACTGGGATTGTGTGCGCACCTTGCCAACTGATAGAAAACAGTACCTTTGCACTCTCCTGACTTTTCCAATCACAGGAACATTCGATTGGAAGCTGTTTTGGACAACTTTTCTTTTCTTCCTGCCAAACACTTGGCAGACATCCGTGCAACTTCTAGAACACGATGGGAGATGTTTTCTGTGCTGGCACAGGTTTTCCTAGCCAGACATAGTGGAAAAGCTTGTTGCCGAGGTGTAGATGAGAAGAGGAGCTAAAGAGGAAGGTAGGATGCTCTCCGGAGGTAAGAGCCGCTGCCGGGCGTCTTTCGGCAGAAGCCGCGCTAAGGAGAGCACTGTGAGCGGCACAATCGTCTTTGCGCGAAGAAGCCGCTTCTTGGGCTCCGGCAGCCGGCGAGAGCGGCAGCTTCGGGAAGGTGAAGAAGCAAGCTGTACAACACTGGGATTGTGTGCGCACCTTGCCAACTGATAGAAAACAGTACCTTTGCACTCTCCTGACTTTTCCAATCACAGGAACATTCGATTGGAAGCTGTTTTGGACAACTTTTCTTTTCTTCCTGCCAAACACTTGGCAGACATCCGTGCAACTTCTAGAACACGATGGGAGATGTTTTCTGTGCTGGCACAGTTTTTCCTAGCCAGACATAGTGGAAAAGCTTGTTGCCGAGGTGTAGATGAGAAGAGGAGCTAAAGAGGAAGGTAGGATGCTCTCCGGAGGTAAGAGCCGCTGCCGGGCGTCTTTCGGCAGAAGCCGCGCTAAGGAGAGCGCTGTGAGCGGCACAATCGTCTTTGCGCGAAGAAGCCGCTTCTTGGGCTCCGGCAGCCGGCGAGAGCGGCAGCTTCGGGAAGGTGAAGAAGCAAGCTGTACAACACTGGGATTGTGTGCGCACCTTGCCAACTGATAGAAAACAGTACCTTTGCACTCTCCTGACTTTTCCAATCACAGGAACATTCGATTGGAAGCTGTTTTGGACAACTTTTCTTTTCTTCCTGCCAAACACTTGGCAGACATCCGTGCAACTTCTAGAACACGATGGGAGATGTTTCTCTGTGCTGGCACAGTTTTTCCTAGCCAGACATAGTGGAAAAGCTTGTTGCCGAGGTGTAGATGAGAAGAGGAGCTAAAGAGGAAGGTAGGATGCTCTCCGGAGGTAAGAGCCGCTGCCGGGCGTCTTTCGGCAGAAGCCGCGCTAAGGAGAGCACTGTGAGCGGCACAATCGTCTTTGCGCGAAGAAGCCGCTTCTTGGGCTCCGGCAGCCGGCGAGAGCGGCAGCTTCGGGAAGGTGAAGAAGCAAGCTGTACAACACTGGGATTGTGTGCGCACCTTGCCAACTGATAGAAAACAGTACCTTTGCACTCTCCTGACTTTTCCAATCACAGGAACATTCGATTGGAAGCTGTTTTGGACAACTTTTCTTTTCTTCCTGCCAAACACTTGGCAGACATCCGTGCAACTTCTAGAACACGATGGGAGATGTTTTCTGTGCTGGCACAGTTTTTCCTAGCCAGACATAGTGGAAAAGCTTGTTGCCGAGGTGTAGATGAGAAGAGGAGCTAAAGAGGAAGGTAGGATGCTCTCCGGAGGTAAGAGCCGCTGCCGGGCGTCTTTCGGCAGAAGCCGCGCTAAGGAGAGCACTGTGAGCGGCACAATCGTCTTAGCGCGAAGAAGCCGCTTCTTGGGCTCCGGCAGCCGGCGAGAGCGGCAGCTTCGGGAAGGTGAAGAAGCAAGCTGTACAACACTGGGATTGTGTGCGCACCTTGCCAACTGATAGAAAACAGTACCTTTGCACTCTCCTGACTTTTCCAATCACAGGAACATTCGATTGGAAGCTGTTTTGGACAACTTTTCTTTTCTTCCTGCCAAACACTTGGCAGACATCCGTGCAACTTCTAGAACACGATGGGAGATA
>NW_026948791.1:0-23597 GCF_035770615.1 Melospiza melodia melodia
TCACAGTGACATCCCCGGACCCACAGTGACACCCCAGACCCTCTGTGGGACCCCTGTGTGACCCCCAGACCCACAGTGACACCCCCAGACCCTCCTGAGCCCCCCATGTCCCAGCCGTGCTGAGGGCGCTGCAGGCCATCGAGCAGGGTGAGACTGGGGGGCTCTGACACCCCCAGACCCACAGTGACACCCCCAGACCCACACTGGCACCCCCAGACCCACAGTGACACCCCTCAGACCCACAGTGACACCCCGGACCCACAGTGACAACCCCAGACCCTCTGTGGGACCCCTGTGTGACCCCCAGACCCACATTGACACCCCCAGACCCACACTGACACCCCCAGACCCACATTGACACCCCCAGACCCACAGTGACACCCCCAGACCCACAGTGGCACCCCCAGACCCACAGTGACACCCCCAGACCCACATTGACACCCCCAGACCCACAGTGACACCCCCAGACCCACAGTGACACCCCCAGACCCTCTGTGGGACCCCTGTGTGAGCCCCAAATCCCCGCGACACCCCCGGACCCACATTGACACCCCCAGACCCACATTGACACCCCCAGACCCACAGTGACACCCCCAGACCCACAGTGGCACCCCCAGACCCACAGTGACACCCCCAGACCCACATTGACACCCCCAGACCCACAGTGACACCCCCGGAACCATGACCCCTTCTTGTGTACCAAAATCCAGCATAAATCCCCCCAAAACCAACCCCCAAATCCCCCCAAAACCAACCCCAAATCCCCCAAAACCAACTCCCAAATCCCCCTTAAATTCAACCCACAAATCCCCCCCAAAACCAACCCCAAAACCCCAAAATCCGTTCTGAGACCCCTCAAAATCAAACCCCAAAAACCCCCCAATCCCCCCCCCCCAAATCCGGCCATAAATCACCCCAAAATCAGTCCCAAACCTCCCACAAATCCCCCCCAAATCCCACCCCAGACCCTCCCCAAATCCCGCCATCAATCCCCCAAAACCAACCCCAAATCCCACCCGAACCAACCCCAGATCCCCCCCAAATCCATCCCCAAAATCCCCCCAAATCCAGCCATAAACCCCCCCAAAATCAACCCCAAACCCCCCAAATCCATCCCCAAAATCCCCCCAAATCCGGGCATAAAGCCCCCCAAAATCAACCCCAAATCCCCCCAAATCCATCCCCAAAATCCCCCCAAATCCAGCCATAAACCCCCCCAAAATCAACCCCAAACCCCCAAAATCAACCCCAAATCCGGGCATAAAGCCCCCCAAAATCAACCCCAAATCCCCCCAAAATCCCCCCAAATCCAGCCATAAACCCCCCCCAAAACAAACCCCAAATCCAGGCATAAAGCCCCCCAAAATCAACCCCAAATCCCCCCAAAGTCAGCCCCCAAGTCCCCCCAAAATCAACCCCAAATCCCCCCAAAACCAACCCCCAAATCCCCCCAAAATCAACCCCAAATCCCCCCAAAACCAACCCCGAATCCCCCAAAGTCAGCCCTCAAGTCCCCCAAAATCAGCCCCCAAATCCCCCAAAGTCAGCCCCCAAATCCCCCCAAAACCAACCCCAAATCCCCCCAAAATCAGCCCCCAAATCCCCCCAAACCAACCCCAAATCCCCCCAAAACCAACCCCGAATCCCCCCAAACCAACCCCGAATCCCCCAAAACCAACCCCAAATGTCCCCAAACGCCCCCCAATGTCCCCCCAGGGACCCCCCTGGCCTGGCCGGACCCCGATGGCTCCGCCCCCCCTGAGCCCCCGACAGGTGAGAACGGGGGGGGGGGGTCCCCAAATTTTGTGGGAGAAACCCCAAATTTTGTGGGAGAAACCCCAAATTTTGTGGGAGAAACCCCAAATTTTAAGGGGGGAAACCCCAAATTTTAAGGGTGGGGACCTGAATTTTTAGGGGGCAGAAAACCCCAAATTTTAAGGTGGGCGGGACCCCGAAACTTTGGGGGGGCGGATCCCAGATTATGGGGGAGGAGCCCCCAAATTTTGAGGGAGAGAAACCCAAATTTTAATGATGGGAACTCCAAATTTTGAGAGGGGAAAATCCCAAATTTTGAGAGGGGAAAATCCCAAATTTTGAGGGGGGAAAATCCCAAATTTTGAGAGGGGAAAATCCCAAATTTTGAGAGGGGAAAATCCTAAATTTTGAGAGGGGAAAATCCCAAATTTTGAGAGGGGGAAAATCCCAAACTTTAAGGGTGGGAACCTCAAATTTTGAGAGGGGAAAATCCCAAATTTTGAGAGGGGGAAAATCCCAAACTTTAAGGGTGGGAACCTCAAATTTTGAGAGAGGGAAAATCCCAAATTTTGAGAGGGAAAATCCCAAATTTTGAGAGAGGGAAAATCCCAAATTTTGAGGGGGAAAAGCGCAAATTTTGAGAGACGGAAAATCCCAAATTTTGAGAGGGGAAATCCCAAATTTTGGGGGGGAAAAGCGCAAATTTTAAGGGTGGGAACCCCGAATTTTTTTAGGGTAAAAACCCCCAAATTTTGGTGCTGACCCCTCCCCTCTCCTCCCCCCCCAGGCCGGTGATGGACGAGCCCGAGCGGCGCGGGTCAGGTGAGGGGGGCGGGGCTTCAGCGCTGGCCCCGCCCCGTATTCCGAGACCACGCCCCCTCCCCTTTAACCCCGCCCCCTCCCCCCAATTTTTTTCTCCGTTTTTGCCCCCCCCAGGACCCCCGGCCGCCCCTCCCCCCCCGCCCCCCGGGCCCCCGCCCCCCCCGGGGCCCCCTCCCCCCCCCGGGCCCCCTCCCCCACCCTCGGGGGTCCCCCCGGCCCCGCCCCTGCCGGGCGTGGGGGGAGGGGCGGGCCCGGAGGGGGGGGGAGGGGCCGGGGGGGTCCCCGGGGGGGTCTCGGGGTTCGCGGCCGCCATCGCGGGGGCCAAGCTCAGGAAAGTGCCCAAGGTGAGCGACCGTTAATTAATTAACTAATTAATTGATTATTAATTAAGTGAATTAAGTAATTAATTTAACTTTTTTTTTTTTTTTTTTAATTTTTTTTCTAAAATTAAATTCCTTAAATTAATTAAATTAAATTATTAAATTATCCTGCAAGGTGAGAGTGTGTGCGCGGGGATAATAAAATAAATAAGTTGACTAATTTATTAAATTTATTGGTTAAAGAAATATTTATTATTCACATTTTTTAAAATTAAATTGTTTAAACTGATTAAATTATTAAATGAAAGCTGCGGGGTGGGTCCATCAAGGCGAGTGTGTGTGGAGGGGTCAATGAATTAAATTAATTGTTAAATTAATTGGCTAACGAAACGTTTGTTAAATAATGATCTCTTAAAAATTAAATTAAATGAATTAAATAAACAGCATGGGGGCGTCCCTCAAGGTGAGTGTGGAGTAATTAACGAGTTAATTAATTAATAACGTGGGTTTGGAATTAATGGGGGGAGCCCTTCAAGGTGAGCCTGGGACGGGGAATTAATTAATTAACAGGGTGGGGAGGTAATTAATTCATTAATGAAGAGGGTGGGGGTAAATAATGTGGGTAATGAATAGGGCGAGAGAATTAATGAATGGGGTAATTAATTAACAGCATATAAGAGGGAATTAATGGGGGGGTTCCTCAAGGTGAGTGCGGGGCGGGGTTAATTAATTAATTAATTATTAACAGCGTGGGAGGCGCAATTAATGGGGGGTGGGTTCCTCAATGTGAGTGGGGGGGGCTGGTTAGTTAATTAATTAATTAATCAATCAATCCTCCTTTTCTCCCTGCAGGACGAGCCCCCGAGCGGGGGCGTGGCCGGGGCTGGGGGCGGGGCCGCCCCCTCGGCCCCTCCCCCAAAATCGGGGGCGGGGCTGATGGAGGAGATGAGCGCCATGCTGGCCCGCAGGTGAGGGGGGGTCCCCAAAAATCCCAAAATCCCCCAAAAATCACAAAAAAAAAATCCCCAAAAACCCTCAAAATTTCCAAAATCCTAAAAAATCCCCAAAATCCCCAAAAATCCCCAAAAATCCTCAAAATTTCCAAAATCCTAAAAATCCCCCAGATTCCCCCAAAATCCCCAAAAATCCTCAAAATTTCCAAAATCCTAAAAATTCCCCAAAATCCCCAAAATCCCCAGATTCCCCAAAAATCCTCAAAATTTCCAAAATCCTAAAAATTCCCCAAAATCCCCAAAAATCCTCAAAAATCCCCAAAAATCCCCAAAAATCCTCAAAATTTCCAAAATCCTAAAAATTCCCCAAAATCCCCCAAATTCCCCAGATTCCCACGCCGACCCCTCCTTTTGTCCCCTCCCCTTCAGGAGAAAAGCCGCGGAATCGCCCAAAAGGGACGATGACGTCACCGCCGTCAGTACCAACCCCCCCCCACCCCGTTCCTAATTTGGGGAGGGGTCTCTGCCCCTCCCCCACCCCCAATTTCGGATCTCCCCCCCTCCCCCCCCCGCAGGAAGAGGCGGAGCCCGGCGAGAGGAGGGCGGGGCCGGCGGCGGGTGAGCGCGCGGACTCCGTTCCCCAGCATGCACCGCGGCGGGGGCGCGCGGCGGGGCACGGTGCGGGCGCGCGGGGCACCATGGGAGTTGTAGTTCTTAAAGGGGAACGCGGCGGGTTTGCGCTTTTTGGGGAGGGGGCTTTTTTTTTGGGGGGGCTTTTTAAGGGTCCAACCCCTCACCCCCTTTTTTTTAACCCCTCAGAGCTCGTCCCGAGGCCGTGGCAAAAGTCCAGCTCCACCTTGCCCAGGTGAGTTTTGGGGAGGAGCTTGTTTTTTTTTGGGGAGGGGTCCTCAAATCAATTGTTTTAAGTATTTTAATGATTTGCCACCCCCACAGGATGAAATCGGCCACTCCAGCCACCCCCGAGCCCCACAATGAGCTGGACCTGGAGCGGTTCAAACTGGTACCGGTTTGGGTGGGGTCGGGGTCCGGAATTTGGGGAGGGGTCTGGGAGGGTTTGGGGGGGTCCGGAATTTGGGGAGGGGGTCTGGAATTTACGGAGAGGGTCTGGAATTTTGGGGGAGGGGTCTGGGATTTGGGGGAGGGTCCCAAATTTGGGGAGGTGGTCTGGGATTTTGGGGAGGGTCCCAAATTTGGGGAGGGGTCTCTGACGCCCCCTCCCCACGCCCCCCCCCCCCAGGAGCTGCTGGAGGAGTTTCGGAAGGAGCTGCACAAAATGAAGGAGGAGCTCATCCAAGGTGGGCGAGGGGAATTTTGGGGAGGGGTCTCAGTGGGGGGAGGGGTCACAATGACCCCTCCCCCCGACGACCCCTCCCCCAATTTTTATAATTTTTTTTTTTTACATTTTTTTTTTTGCCCCTCCCCCAGCGCTGCTGACGGAGCTGAGGAAGCCGAACCGGCCCTGACCCCGCCCCCCCCCTGCCAGGCCATGCCCACAATTTTGGGGAGGGTGGGGGAGGGGTCGGACACACCCCCCCCAGCCCCTCCCCCACCCCATCTCACCCCCCACCCCCAGGCCGTGCCTTACCCTCACTAATTAATTGTTAATAATAATTAATTAGTGCCACACTGTGCCCCTCCCCCCCGCGCACATCACCGTGGGGGGAGGGCGGGAAGGGGAGCCCCTCCCCCCGCTCGTCCCCCCCTCCCCCACCCCCGTTTTTGGGGTGTTTTTTAAGTCACTTTTGGGTTTTTTTCACTTTATTTGCACCAATAAACGGTTTTTTTACGGGAAAAATTTAAATTAAATGTAAATGATTTTGTTTGGGGGGCGTGGCTGGCGTGGCCGCGCCCCTCAGAGGAAGCCACGCCCACTCCACAGAGCCGCCGGCACCCACCCACCAATCGTGGCGCTCCTTCTTGCCAGGCCCCGCCCCCATCGCGTTGGCCGCGCCAAAAGTGGCCACGCCCACCCTCCGCGTTAGCCCCGCCCCTTAAAGGCACAGAACGGAACGCACAGAGAGGGTTTAATGCGGGGGGGCGTGGCCTGATCCTGCAGCGCCATTCACAGCTTTGCTGGGGGCGTGTCCAGCTCCACCCTGGGCGTGTCCAGCTTCGCACTGGGCGTGTCCAGCTTCGCACTGGGCGTGGCCTGATCTTACATGGGCGTGGCTTGAGGTTCCCTGGGCGTGTCCATCCTTTCCCTGGTTCTGCCCCGCCCCTCCCTGGGCGTGTCCACCCTGGTTCTGCCCCGCCCCTCCCTGGGCGTGTCCCTGGTTATGCCCCGCCCCTCCGTTGTTCTGCCCCGACCCTCCCTGGGCGTGTCCAACCCCTCCCTGAGCGCTCCCAGCTCCACCCAGGGCGTGTCCCGCCCCACCCAACTCAAGCCCCGCCCCTGCCCGCCCCCGCAGCGCCTCCAGCTCCCTGCGCAGCTCGTCCAGGTGCTCGCGGAGCTCGGCCAGCGCCCGGTCCAGGTGCTCCTCGCGCCGCCGGCCCTGCCCCGCCTGCCGCAGGTACTCGAGGTAGAGGCAGAGCCCGCCCACGCCGAAGACGAGCGCCTCGCCCAGCAGCTCCGCCCCCAGCTCGGCCGCCGCCTCCTCGTTGAGCGGCTTCACCGCCGCGCCGCGGAACCCCAGCAGGCGCATCTTGGTGCGCATCTCCACCCAGTGGTAAACTGAGGCACGGAAATGAGAGAAACGGGGTAAACTGAGGCACGCGGAATGACTGACAGCATCTTGGTGCGCATCTCCACCCAGTGGTAAACTGAGGCACAGAAATGAGAGAAACAGGGTAAACTGAGGCACGCGGAATGAGTGACAGCATCTTGGTGCGCGTCTCCACCCAGGGGGTAAACTGAGGCACAGAGGGAAACACGGGGTAAACTGAGGCACGGGGAATGAGTGACAGCATCTTGGTGCGCGTCTCCGCCCAGTGGTAAACTGAGGCACGGAGGGAAAAACGGGGGAAACTGAGGCATAGAAATGAGAGAAACAGGGAAACTGAGGCACAGAGAGAGAAATGGGGAAACTGAGGCACGGGAATGGGAAACTGAGGTACGGGAATGGGAAACTGAGGCACGGCAATGACTGAGAGCATCTTGGTGCGCATCTCCACCCAGTGGTAAACTGAGGCACAAAGGGAAAAACGGGGTAAACTGAGGCACGGAAATGAGAGAAACAGGGAAACTGAGGCACGCGGAATGAGTGACAGCATCTTGGTGCGCGTCTCCACCCAGTGGTAAACTGAGGCACAGAGGGAAAAACAGGGGGGAAACTGAGGCACAGGAAACATCTCCACCCAGTGGTAAACTGAGGCACGGAGAGAGACACGGGGTAAACTGAGGCACAAAGGGAAAAACGGGGTAAACTGAGGCACGGGGAATGGGTGACAGCATCTTGGTGCGCATCTCCACCCAGTGGTAAACTGAGGCACGAAAATGGGGGAAACTGAGGCACGGGAAAGGGAAACTGAGGCACATCTTGGTGCGCATCTCCACCCAGGGGGTAAACTGAGGCACGGAGGGACACAGGGGGGAAACTGAGGCACGGGGAATGGGGAGGGAAGCTGAGGCACGGCAGAGGGGGAGTGGTGGTAAATCCCCCCCCAAACCAACCCCAGACCCCTCCAAAACCCAGCCCCAAAACCCCCCAAATCCAGCCCCAAATCCCCCCCAAATCCAGCCCCAAATCCCCCCAAATCCAGCCCAAAATCCACCCCCAGACCCCCCCCCGGTGTTCCCAATGTCCCCTCAGTGTCCCCAGGTGTCCCCAGGTGTGCCCTCGGTGTCCCCAAGCCCCCATGACCCCTCCAAGGGGGGGGTCCCAGCCCCCAAATGGTGCCCAGAGCGGGGTCCCCCTGTGTCCCCAGGTGTGTCCCCAGGTGTGTCCCCAGGTGTCCCCAAACCCCCGTGACCCCCCCGTGTCCCCAGGTGTGTCCCCGAGTGTCCCCAAACCCCCGTGACCCCTGTCCCTCCCTCCAAAGGGGGGGTCCCACGCCCCAAAACCGCCCCAGAGCGGGGTCCCCCCGTGTCCCCAGGTGTGTCCCAGGTGTGTCCCCCCCAGCCGTGTCCCCAGCCGTGTCCCCAGGTGTGTCCCCCCCAGGTGTGTCCCCAGGTGTGTCCCCATGTCCCCAAGTGTCCCCAATCCCCCATGATCCCTCCAAGGGGGGATTCCCACGCCCCAAAACCGCCCCAGAGCGGGGTCCCCCCGTGTCCCCAGGTGTGTCCCAGGTGTGTCCCCCCCAGCCGTGTCCCCAGCCGTGTCCCCAGGTGTGTCCCCCCCAGGTGTGTCCCCAGGTGTGTCCCCAGGTGTGTCCCCCCCGTGTCCCCAGCCGTGTCCCCAGGTGTGTCCCCCCCAGGTGTGTCCCCAGGTGTGTCCCCATGTCCCCAAGTGTCCCCAATCCCCCATGATCCCTCCAAGGGGGGATTCCCACGCCCCAAAACCGCCCCAGAGCGGGGTCCCCTCGTGTCCCCAGGTGTGTCCCCAGGTGTGTCCCCCCCAGCCGTGTCCCCCCCGTGTCCCCAGGTGTGTCCCCCCCAGCCGTGTCCCGAGGTGTGTCCCCAGGTGTGTCCCCCCCGTGTCCCCAGCCGTGTCCCCAGCCCAGGTGTGTCCCCAGCCGTGTCCCCAGGTGTGTCCCCCCAGGTGTGTCCCCCCCAGGTGTGTCCCCCCCAGCCCAGGTGTGTCCCCAGCCGTGTCCCCAGCCGTGTCCTCAGCCCAGGTGTGCCCCCCCCAGGTGTGCCTCCCCCAGGTGTGTCCCCCCCAGCCGTGTCCCCAGCCGTGTCCCCAGCCGTGTCCCCAGCCGTGTCCCCCCCAGGTGTGTCCCCCCCAGCCCAGGTGTGTCCCCAGCCGTGTCCCCAGGTGTGCCCCCCCCAGCCGTGTCCCCAGCCGTGCCCCCCCCAGGTGTGTCCCCAGGTGTGTCCCCAGCCGTGTCCCCAGCCCAGGTGTGTCCCCCCCAGGTGTGTCCCCCCCAGCCCAGGTGTGTCCCCAGCCGTGTCCCCAGCCGTGTCCCCAGGTGTGCCCCCCAGGTGTGTCCCCCCCAGCCCAGGTGTGTCCCCAGCCGTGTCCCCAGGTGTGCCCCCCCCAGCCGTGTCCCCAGCCGTGCCCCCCCCAGGTGTGTCCCCAGCCGTGTCCCCAGCCCAGGTGTGTCCCCAGCCCAGGTGTGTCCCCCCAGGTGTGTCCCCAGGTGTGTCCCCAGCCGTGTCCCCAGCCCAGGTGTGTCCCCCCCAGGTGTGTCCCCCCCAGCCCAGGTGTGTCCCCAGCCGTGTCCCCAGGTGTGTCCCCCCCAGGCGTGTCCCCCCCAGGTGTCACTCACGCTGCGCGGGCGGCAGGCAGATGTAGGTGCGGAAGAAGGGCGACGCGCGCGCCCCCGCCTTGATGCGCGCGGCCAGGGGGCGGCTGAGCTGGCGCGCGCCCAGCGTCAGCAGCTTGGCCAGCGGGAACGCGCCCGCCACCATCGCGCCGCGAGCGGCCGGCGGGGGCGCGCCCGGATGACGTCACGGGGAGCGGGGGGAGGGGGCGGGGAGAGCCGGGACGCGCCCACCCTTCTTCCGTCCGTCCGTCCTTCCGTCCGCCCTTCCGTCCGCCCTTCCGTCCGCCCTTCCGTCCTCTTCGTCGGGGTCGGCGCCCCCTGGCGGACGGGCGGACCCCGCTTCAATGAGGACACGCCCCCTCTGCCATGGGGACACGCCCCCTCGCGTTGGGACACGCCCCTCCCGCTGGGACACGCCCCCTCTGCCCTGGTTGGCGCCCCCTGGCGGACGGGCGGACGGCGCTTCAAATGAGGACACGCCCCTCTGTGCTATGGGCACGCCCCCTCCTGCTGGGACACGCCCCCCCGTGTTCGGGGACACGCCCCCCCGTGTTCGGGGACACGCCCCCTTTAGTTTAGAGCCACGCCCCTTTGTTTTGGGGACGCTGGGGGACGCTGGGGGACACTGGGGCAGGTGCGGGGGACACTGGTGACACACCTGGGGGACACACCTGGGGGACACACCTGGGTGACGCTTGGGTGACACCTGGGACCCCCCTGGTGACACCAAGACCCCTCTGGTGACGCTGGGTGACACCTGGGTGACACCGAGGTGCCCCCTTGGTGACATCGAAACCCCGGTGGGTGACACAGGGGGACACCGGGGACCCCCCTGGCGACACTGAGACCCCCGCGGGTGGCACCGGGTGACACCGAGGCCCCTCCCAGGGGCGGTGCCCGCCCCCGCCGGTGCCACCCGGGGGGTGACAGAGCCACGCGCGGAGCCGCCGCCGGTGACACGGGGACACCGAGGGGACACCGAGGGGACACCGAGGGGACAGCGGCCACACCCCGCGGCCACCAGCGGCCACCGGAGGCCACTCAGTGCCACCATGGGCCAGCAGGTGGCGACCCCCGGCCCGCCGGGAGCAGAGGTGAGACCCCGCGCTGTCCCCCGGTGTCCCCCGGTGTCCCCTCATTGTCCCCCGGTGTCCCCTCGGTGTCCCCTCATTGTCCCCATGATGTCCCCTCTGCTGTCCCCATTGATGTCCTCTCTGCTGTCCCCTCTGTCCCCATTGCTGTCCCATTGCTGTCCCCCCTCATTGTCCCCTTGCTGTCCCCCATGTCCCCAGGAACGCTCCGCCCCTGCTGATTGCTGTCCCCATTGCTGTCCCCTCTGTCCCCATTGCTGTCCCCCCTGCTGTCCCTCATTGTCCCCTCATTGTCCCCCCCCCCCCGATGTCCCCTCGCTGTCCCCCGTGTCCCCAGGAGCGCTCCGCCCCTGCTGATTGCTGTCCCCTCTGTCCCCACTGCTGTCCCCTCTGTCCCCATTGCTGTCCCTCATTGTCCCCTCGCTGTCCCCATGTCCCCAGGAGCGCTCCACCCCTGCTGATTGCTGTCCCCCTGTCCCACTGCTGTCCCCATTGCTGTCCCCATTGCTGTCCCCATTGCTGTCCCTCATTGTCCCCTCGCTGTCCCCAGGAGCGCTCCGCCCAGGCCACCGTTGTGGCGTGGCACCAGTACCGCCAGGCGTGCGAGCTGCACCTGCGCCTGGCCCCGCCCCCGGCAGGTGAGACCCCGCCCACACCTTGGTGACACCTTGGCGACACCTTGGCGACACCTTGGTGACACTTTGGTGGCACTTTGGTGACACTTTGGTGACACCTTGGTGACACCTTGGTGACACTTTGGCGGCACCTTGGCAACACCTTGGTGACACTTTGGTGACACATTGGTGACACCTTGGCGACACCTTGGCGACACTTTTGTGACACCTTGGCGACACCTTGGCGGCACTTTGGCGGCACTTTGGCGGCACCTTGGTGGCACTTGTGTCCCCTCAGGGCCCGCGTGCAACCGCAGCTTCGACCTGTACGCGTGCTGGGGCGACGCCGCCCCCAACAGCACGGCCACCGTGCCCTGCCCCTGGTACCTGCCCTGGTACCACCGAGGTACCCCCGGGGAGGGGACCCCGCGGTGGCGCCGGGGGTGGCACCGGGGTGGCGCGGGGGGTGACAGCCGTGCCGCAGTGCAGGGCGGGCTGGTGGCGCGGCGCTGCGGCCCCGACGGGCGCTGGGTGACGGACGACAGCGGCAGGACGTGGCAGGACAACTCGCAGTGCGAGGACGACGCGGCGCAGGTGACACCGCTGGAGGTGGGGACAGCGAGGGGACAGCGGGGGGACAGCGAGGGGACAGGGTGGGGACAGGGAGATGGCACTGAGGGGACAGCGAGGGGACAATGGGGGGACAATGAGGGGACAGCGAGGGGACAGCGAGGGGACAATGGGGGGACAATGGGGGAGGACAGCGAGGGGACAGGGTGGGGACAATGAGGGGACAGGGTGGGGACAGGGAGATGGCACTGAGGGGACAGGGAGGGGACAAGGGAGGGGACAGAGAGGGGACAGGGTGGGGATAATGAGGGGACAATGAGGGGACAGAGAGGGGACAGAGAGGGGACAGGGAGGGGACAATGGGGGGACAAGGGAGGGGACAGCGAGGGGACAGGGTGGGGACAGGGAGGGAGCAATGAGGGGACAGAGAGGGGACAATAAGGGGACAGGGAGATGGCACTGAGGGGACAGAGAGGGGACAGGGTGGGGATAATGAGGGGACAAGGGAGGGGACAGAGAGGGGACAGGGTGGGGACAATGAGGGGACAAGGGAGGGGGACAATGGGGGGACAATGAGGGGGGACAATGAGGGGACAGGGAGGGGACAGGGAGGGGACAATGAGGGGGGACAATGAGGGGACAAGGTGGGGAAATTGAGGGGACAGGGAGGTGGCACTGAGGGGACAGGGCGGGGATGTGGCGGGGATAAAGGGGGGACAGGGAGGGGACATTGGGGGAGACAGGAAGGGGACAATGAGGGGACATTGGGGGGGACAAAGAGGGGAAAGAGAGGGGACAGGGAGAGGGACAACGAGGGGACAATGGGGGGACAATGGGGGAGGACACGGCGGGGACGTGGCGGGGATAGAGAGGGGACAGGGTGGGGACAATGAGGGGACATTGGGGGGCACAAAGAGGGGACAATGAGGGGACAGGGTGGAGACAATGGGGGGACAATGAGGGGGGACAGGGAGGGGACGTGGCGGGGACAGAGAGGGGACAATCAGGGGACAGGGAGGGCGCAGCACGGGGGCCGTTGTGGCGCTGCAGGTGGTGGCAGCGAGGTCACAGCGCGGTGACACCGCGGGTGCCACCCCCGCGGGCGGCTCCACGCGCCCGTGCCCGTGTCGCGCTCCGTGTCACCGGGTGTGTGCCACACTGCGCGGGTCACACGGAGCGCAGCGTGACACCGGGTGGCGCCGCTGCCACGCTGTGCCGGCACATTGCCACCCCCCGTGCCACCCCCCGTGTCACCCCCCGTGTCACCCCCGGTGCCACGCTGTGCCGGCACATTGCCACCCCCCGTGTCACCCCCCGTGTCACCCCCGGTGCCACGCTGTGCCGGCACATTGCCACCCCCCGTGCCACCCCCCGTGTCACCCCCCGTGTCACCCCCGGTGCCACGCTGTGCCGGCACATTGCCACCCCCCGTGTCACCGCTGTGCCCCGCGTCCCGTGTCCTCGGTGCCATGCCGTGTCCCCTGCCGTGTCCTGTCTCCCTGTCCCGTGTCCCCTGTGCCATCTCGTGTCCCCTGTGCCGTGTCCCCCATGTCCCCTTGTCCCCCTGTCCCCTTGTCCCCCTGTCCCCTTGTCCCCCCACCGTGTCCCCGTGTCCCGCGTCCCCTGTGCCATGGCGTGTCCCTTGTCCCCGTGTCCCCCTGTCCCCCGCCACGTCCCATTTCCTTTTGTCCCCTTGTCCCCTTGTCCCCATGTCCCCTGTCCCCTTGTCCCCTTGTCCCCGTGTCCCCTGTCCCCCACTGTGTCCCCCTGTCCCCTTGTCCCCCTGTCCCTTGTCCCGGTGTCCCCCTGTCCCCCGCCACGTCCCATTTCCTTTTGTCCCCTTGTCCCCGTGTCCCCTGTCCCCTACCGTGTCCCCTTGTCCCCGTGTCCCGGTGTCCCCCTGTCTGTCCCGGTGTCCCCTGCCCGGTGTCCCCCTGTCTGTCCCGGTGTCCCCCTGTCTGTCCCCTGCCCGGTGTCCCCGTGTCCCCTCAGCGCCAGGTGTGGCTGCTGGAGCAGTTCCGCCTCCTCTACACCGTCGGCTACTCGCTGTCCCTGGTGGCGCTGCTGGCGGCGCTGCTGCTGCTGCTGCTGCTCAGGTGGGGACACACCTGGGGACACACCTGGGGACACCTGGGGGGTGTGACACACCTGGGGACACACCTGGGGGGTGTGACACACCTGGGGACACACCTGGGGACACCTGGGGGGTGTGACACACCTGGGGACACACCTGGGGGGTGTGACACACCTGGAGACACACCTGGGGACACACCTGGGGACACACCTGGGGGCACACCTGGGGGCACACCTGGGGACACCTGGGGGTATGACACACCTGGGGACACACCTGGGGACACACCTGGGGACACACCTGGGGACACCTGGGGGGTGTGACACACCTGGGGACGCACCTGTGGCATTGTCACACTGACACACCGTCGGGTACTCGCTGTCCCTGGTGCTCAGGTGGGGACACACCTGGGGACACCTGGGGACACTGTCACACCTTGGGGCTGTTGTCCCCGTGTCCCCATGTCCCTGTGTCCCCAATGTCCCCAATGCCCCCAATGCCCCCAATGCCACCAGTGTCCCCATGGATGTCCCCAATGTCCCCAGTGTCCCCAATGTCCCCAATGTCCCCAATGTCCCCAATGTCCCAATGTCCCCAGTGTCCCCAATGTCCCCAATGTCCCCAGTGTCCCCATGGATGTCCCCAATGCCCCCAATGTCCCAATGTCCCCAATGTCCCCGTGGATGTCCCCAATGTCCCCAATGTCCCCGTGGATGTCCCCAGTGTCCGCAGTGTCCCCAGTGTCCCCATGGATGTCCCCAATGTCCCAATGTCCCCAATGTCCCCGATGTCCCCATGGATGTCCCCAGTGTCCCCAATGTCCCCAATGTCCCCAATGTCCCCAATGTCCCAATGTCCCAATGTCCCCAATGTCCCAATGTCCCCAATGTCCCCAGTGTCCCCAATGTCCCCAATGTCCCCAGTGTCCCCAATGTCCCCAATGTCCCCAATGTCCCCAGGCGCCTGCGCTGCACGCGGAACCTGATCCACGCCAACCTCTTCGTGTCCTTCGCTCTCCGCGCCGCCGCCATCCTGAGCCGGGACGCGCTGCTGCCACACCCGGGCCACCAACAGGGACACCAGGGGGGACAGCAGGAGGGACAGCACCCGGGCCACCCCCTGCAGCTGCTGGGACAGCAGGTGGGACACTGGGGACAGTGTGGGGACAGTGTGGGGACACCTGGGGACAGCACCCGGGCCACCCCCTGCAGCTGCTGGGACAGCAGGTGGGACACTGGGGACACCTGGGGACACCTGGGGACAGCCAAGGGACAGCCAGGGGACAGCTGGGGACAGTGTGGGGACAGGCATGGGGACAGAGGGACAGCACCCGGGCCACCCCCTGCAGCTGCTGGGACACTGGGGACACCTGGGGACAGATGGGGACACCTGGGGACAGCCAGGGGACACCTGGGGACAGCCAAGGGACAGCCAGGGGACAGCCAGGGGACAGGCAAGGGACACCATGGGAGGGAGGGAGGGGACAGCCACAGGACCAGGGGACACCGGTGGGGACACTGAGAGGGGAGAGGGGACACTCGTGGGGGCGGCCGTGCCCTCGTGCCGGTGTCGGTGTCGGGGAGGGGACAGCAATGGCGGCAGAGGGGACAGAGAGGGGACAGAGAGGGGACAGCAATGGCGGCAGAGGGGACAGAGAGGGGACACAGTGACGGCAGGGAGGGGACAGAGAGGGGACGGAGGTGGCCAGGGAGGGGACAGAAGTGTCCAGGAGGGGACAGAGCGGTGGCCAGAGAGGTGACAGCGGTGGCCAGGGAGGGGACAGGAGTGTCGGGGAGGTGACAGCGGTGGCGGGGGAGGTGACACCGTTGGCCAGGGAGGTGGCAGTGGTGGCCAGGGAGGGGACAGGAGCGTCGGGGAGGTGACACTGGTGGCCAGGGAGGTGACAGTGGTGCCAGGGAGGTGACAGGAGTGTCGGAGAGGTGACAGCGGTGCCGGGGAGGTGACACCGGTGGCCGGGGAGGTGACACCGGTGGCCGGGGAGGTGACAGAGGTGGCCAGGGAGGTGACAGGAGCGTCGGGGAGGTGACAGCGGTGTCGGGGAGGTGGCAGCGGCGTCGGGGAGGTGACACCGGTGGCCAGGGAGGTGACAGGAGTGTCGGGGAGGTGACACCGGTGGCCGGGGAGGTGACAGGAGCGTCGGGGAGGTGGCAGCGGTGGCCAGGGAGGTGACACCGGTGGCCGGGGAGGTGACAGGAGTGTCGGGGAGGTGACACCGGTGGCCGGGGAGGTGACAGGAGCGTCGGGGAGGTGGCAGCGGTGGCCAGGGAGGTGACACCGGTGGCCGGGGAGGTGACAGCGGTGGCCAGGGAGGTGACAGGAGTGTCGGGGAGGTGACACCGGTGGCCGGGGAGGTGACAGCGGTGGCACACGCGTGTCCCCGGCGCGGCTCCAGGCGGGCCCCGCGTGCCGCGTGGCGCAGAGCCTGGCGCAGTACTGCGTGGGAGCCAACTACGCCTGGGCCACGGCCGAGGGGCTGTACCTGCTGCGGCTGCTGCTGGCCACGCCCGCCCGGAGCCGCCTGCCCGCCTTCCTGCTGCTCGGCTGGGGTGAGGGACGCACCTGTGTGTGTCACCTGTGCCACTTGTGCGTCACCTGTGCCACCTGTGTGTCACTGTGTCACTGCGTGACCGAGTTATTGTGTTACCTGTGTCACCTGTGCCACCTGTGTGTCACCGTGTCACTGCGTTACCGAGTTATCGGGTCACCTGTGTCACCTGTGCCACCTGTGTGTCACCGTGTCACTGCGTTACTGAGTTATTGTGTTACCTGTGTCACCTGTGTCACCTGTGCCACCTGTGTGTCACTGTGTCACTGCGTTACCGAGTTATTGTGTTACCTGTGTCACCTGTGCCACCTGTGCGTCACCTGTGCCACCTGTGTGTCACTGTGTCACTGCGTTACCGAGTTATTGTGTTACCTGTGTCACCTGTGTCACCTGTGCCACCTGTGTGTCACTGTGTCACTGCGTTACCGAGTTATTGTGTTACCTGTGTCACCTGTGCCACCTGTGTGTCACCGTGTCACTGCGTTACCGAGTTATTGTGTCACCTGTGTCACCTGTGCCACCTGTGTGTCACCTGTGCCACCTGTGTGTCACCGTGTCACTGCGTTACCGTGTTATTGTGTTACCTGTGTCACCTGTGTGTCACTGTGTCACTGTGTTATCGTGTCACCTGTGTCACCTGTGTCACCTGTGTGTCACCGTGTCACTGCGTTACCGAGTTATTGTGTTACCTGTGTCACCTGTGCCACCTGTGTGTCACTGCGTCACTGCGTTACCGAGTTATCGGGTCACCTGTGTCACCTGTGTGTCACTGCGTCACTGTGTTACCGAGTTATCGGGTCACCTGTGTCACCTGTGTGTCACTGCGTCACTGCGTTACCGAGTTATCGGGTCACCTGTGTCACCTGTGCCACCTGTGTGTCACCTGTGCCACCTGTGTGTCACTGTGTCACTGCGTTACCATGTTATCGTGTCACCTGTGCATCACCTGTATGTTCTGTGTCACCCGTGTCACCTGCTGAACCTTTGTGTCCACGCCCCTCCCCAGGTGTGTCCCCGCCCCCCTCCCCAGGTGTGTCCCCCAGGTGTGTCCCCACCCATCACCAGGTGTGTCCCTCCAGGTGTGTCCCCCCAGGTGTGTCCCCCCAGGTGTGTCCCCGCCCATCACCAGGTGTGTCCCCCCAGGTGTGTCCCCCAGGTGTGTCCCCCCAGGTGTGTCCCCGCCCCCCTCCCCAGGTGTGTCCCCCCAGGTGTGTCCCCGCCCCTCACCAGGTGTGTCCCTCCAGGTGTGTCCCCCCAGGTGTGTCCCCCCAGGTGTGTCCCCACCCATCACCAGGTGTGTCCCCCCAGGTGTGTCCCCCCAGGTGTGTCCCCCAGGTGTGTCCCCGCCCCTCCCCAGGTGTGTCCCCCCAGGTGTGTCCCCCAGGTGTGTCCCCGCCCCCCTCCCCAGGTGTGTCCCCCAGGTGTGTCCCCACCCATCACCAGGTGTGTCCCCCCAGGTGTGTCCCCCCAGGTGTGTCCCCCCAGGTGTGTCCCCGCCCATCACCAGGTGTGTCCCCCCAGGTGTGTCCCCCAGGTGTGTCCCCCCAGGTGTGTCCCCGCCCCCCTCCCCAGGTGTGTCCCCCCAGGTGTGTCCCCGCCCCTCACCAGGTGTGTCCCTCCAGGTGTGTCCCCCCAGGTGTGTCCCCCCAGGTGTGTCCCCGCCCCCCTCCCCAGGTGTGTCCCCCAGGTGTGTCCCCGCCCCTCCCCAGGTGTGTCCCCCCAGGTGTGTCCCCCCAGGTGTGTCCCCCCAGGTGTGTCCCCGCCCCTCACCAGGTGTGCCCCCCCCCAGGTGTCCCCGTGCTCTTCGTGGTGCCCTGGGTCATCCTGCGTTACCTGTACGAGAACGAGGGGTGAGTCCCCGCCCTCACCTGCCCCCCACCTGTCCCTCAGGTGCGCGGGGGGCGTGGCTGAGCGAGGCCCCGCCCCCCGCAGGTGCTGGGAGCGCAATGAGAAGGCGCCCGTGTGGTGGCTGATCCGCTGCCCCATCCTGGCGGCCGTGGCGGTGCGTGACGTCAGCCAGGTGTGCCGCACCCGTGCCGCACCTGTGCCACGCCCGTGTCAGGGTCACACCCGTGTGTGTGTCGCACCCGCGCCAGGTGAACTTCGTGGTGTTCGTGAGGATCGTGCGCATCCTGGTGGCCAAGGTGCGCGCGCAGCAGGTGGCGCGCGGGGACACGCGGCTCAGGTGGGGACGCACCTGCACAGGTGGGGACACCTGGAATGGGTGGGGACATTGGGGGGGACACGCGGATCAGGTGGGGATGCACCTGCACAGGTGGGGACACGGGGGGGGTGGGGACATTGGGGGGGGACACGCGGCTCAGGTGGGGACGCACCTGCACAGGTGGGGACACCTGGAATGGGTGGGGACATTGGGGGGGACACGCGGCTCAGGTGGGGACGCACCTGCACAGGTGGGGACACCTGGAATGAGTGGGGACATTGGGGGGGACACGCGGCTCAGGTGGGGACGCACCTGCACAGGTGGGGACACGGGGGGGGTGGGGACATTGGGGGGGACACGCGGCTCAGGTGGGGACGCACCTGCACAGGTGGGGACACGGGGGGGGTGGGGACACTGGGGGGGACACCTGCACAGGTGGGGACGCACCTGGACAGGTGGGGACACCTGGAATGGGTGGGGACATTGGGGGGGACACGCGGCTCAGGTGGGGACGCACCTGCACAGGTGGGGACACGGGGGGGGTGGGGACATTGGGGGGGACACGCGGCTCAGGTGGGGACGCACCTGCACAGGTGGGGACACGGGGGGGGTGGGGACATTAGGGGGGACACGCGGCTCAGGTGGGGACGCACCTGCACAGGTGGGGACACGGGGGGGGGTGGGGACATTGGGGGAGACACCTGCACAGGTGGGGATTTTGGGGGGGGACACACCTGGACAGGTGAGGACATCATGGGGGACACGGGGCTCAGGTAGGGACACGTGCACAGGTGTGGACATTGGAGGGGACACCTGGACAGGTGGGGACACGGGGGAGGTGGGGACATTGGGGGGGACACCTGCACAGGTGGGGGATTTTGTGGGGTGGAACACACCTGGACAGGTGAGGACATCATTGGGGGACACCTGGCGAGAGTGGGAACACCTGGTCCCCAAATCTCCTTGGGCGTGTCCCCAGGTGTGTCCCTGCGCCCCGGGGCTGTCCCCAGGTGTCCCACCTGTCCCACCTGTCCCACCTGTCCCACCTGTCCCACCTGTCCCACCTGTGCCAGGCTGGCGCGCTCCACGCTGACGCTCATTCCCCTCCTGGGGGTGCACGAGGTGATTTTCGCCCTGGCCGGGGAGGGCGAGGGCGGCGGCGGCCTCAGGCTGGCCCGGCTGTGCCTGCACCTGCTGCTCACCTCCGCACAGGTGAGGGACACACCTGAGGGGTTAATCAGGGCGTTAATGAGGTGTTAATGGGGTTAATTGGGGTTAATTTGGTGTTATATTGGTTAATTGGGGAGCCTCAGGCTGGCCCGGCTGTGCCTGCACCTGCTGCTCACCTCCGCACAGGTGAGGGACACACCTGAGGGGTTAATCAGGGCGTTAATGAGGTGTTAATGGGGTTAATTGGGGTTAATTTGGTGTTATATTGGTTAATTGGGGAGGGTCAGGCTGGCCCGGCTGTGCCTGCACCTGCTGCTCACCTCCGCACAGGTGAGGGACACACCTGGGGACACACCTGAGGGGTTAATCAGGGCGTTAATGAGGTGTTAATGGGGTTAATTGGGGTTAATTTGGTGTTATATTGGTTAATTGGGGAGCCTCAGGCTGGCCCGGCTGTGCCTGCACCTGCTGCTCACCTCCGCACAGGTGAGGGACACACCTGAGGGGTTAATCAGGGCGTTAATGAGGTGTTAATGGGGTTAATTGGGGTTAATTTGGTGTTATATTGGTTAATTGGGGAGCCTCAGGCTGGCCCGGCTGTGCCTGCACCTGCTGCTCACCTCCGCACAGGTGAGGGACACACCTGAGGGGTTAATCAGGGCGTTAATGAGGTGTTAATGGGGTTAATTGGGGTTAATTTGGTGTTATATTGGTTAATTGGGGAGGGTCAGGCTGGCCCGGCTGTGCCTGCACCTGCTGCTCACCTCCGCACAGGTGAGGGACACACCTGGGGACACACCTGAGGGGTTAATCAGGGCGTTAATGAGGTGTTAATGGGGTTAATTGGGGTTAATTTGGTGTTATATTGGTTAATTGGGGAGCCTCAGGCTGGCCCGGCTGTGCCTGCACCTGCTGCTCACCTCCGCACAGGTGAGGGACACACCTGAGGGGTTAATCAGGGCGTTAATGAGGTGTTAATGGGGTTAATTGGGGTTAATTTGGTGTTATATTGGTTAATTGGGGAGGGTCAGGCTGGCCCGGCTGTGCCTGCACCTGCTGCTCACCTCCGCACAGGTGAGGGACACACCTGGGGACACACCTGAGGGGTTAATCAGGGCGTTAATGAGGTGTTAATGGGGATAATTGGGGATAATTGGGGTTAATTGGTGTTCTATTGGTTAATTGGGGAGGGTCAGGCTGGCCCGGCTGTGCCTGCACCTGCTGCTCACCTCCGCACAGGTGAGGGACACACCTGGGGACACACCTGAGGCATTAATTTGGGTTAATTTGGGGTTAATTTGCGTTAATTTGGGTCAATTTGAGTTGATTTCGGTGATTTTGCACTAATTGGTGTTAATATCCGTTAATTTAGGTCGATTTGGATTAATTAGGGTTTATTGAGGTTAATTGGGGTTGAGATTAATTGGGGTTAATTGGGGTTAATTGGAAGCGCCAGCCCCCCCAAAGTGTCCCCGTGTCCCCCCCCCCGAGCAGGGCCTGGTGGTCAGCGTCCTCTACTGCTTCACCAACAAGGAGGTGCGCCATGTCGCGACACGGGCGGGGCCTATCGCGGCGTGGGCGGGGCCTATCGCGGCATGGGCACTGTCTATCGCGATGGGCGTGGTCTATCGTGGCACGGGCGGTGCCTATCGTGGCGTGGGCGGGGCCTATCGCGGCGTGGGCGGGGCCTATCGCGGCGGGCCGTGCCCCATGTCGCGACATGCCGCCCCGCAGGTGCAGGCCGAGGTGCGGCGGGGGTGGCAGCGGTGCCGGATGGGGGTCCCCGGCCCCCCCAGGGCCCCCCCGAGGGCTCAGTCGCGACGGGGGCAGCGCCCGGCGGCCGAGAGCGGCTGCTGAGGGGGCGGGGGCACCTGGGGGGCACCTGGGGGAGCACCTGGGGGAGCACCTGAGGGGGCAATTGTGGGTCTGGGGGGCACCTGTGGGTGCTGGGGGGGGCAACCGTGGGTGCTGGGGGGGGCAATTATGGGTCTGGGGGTCGTGGGGGGGCACCTGTGGGTGCTGGGGGGGAAGAGCCCTGAGAGTTTTGGGTGCTGGGTGTGAATTTGGGGTGAAATCCGGGGATTTTGGGTGTTTGGGGAGGGGGGGGGGGGTGACACCTTGGGGGGGGTCTCCGGGGTTTGTACCCCAAAATAAACCAACCACGTGACAGCCGGCGGTGCCGCCCAGTCATTTTTGGGGGGGGTGGGGGTCCGGGAACTACAACTCCCAGCACGCCCCGCGGCCGGCGGGGAAAGAACTACAGCTCCCGTGATGCCCCGGAACATGGCGGACGGGAACTACATCCCCCGTGATGCTCCGCGCAGCCGCAGGCGCGCAGGGCGGCGGGCCCCGGGCGCATGCGCGGCGCGGCACCCCGGAAGCGGCCGGAGAGGCGGAGCGGCCGCGCCCGGCACGGCCCGGTGAGCGGGGGAGGGGCGGCGGCACCGGGTGGGGCCCGGTCGGAACGGGACGGGTCGCGGGATGCCCCGGGGAGCGGCCCGGGCCTGCGGGCGGCCGGCTGGGAGCGCGCACGGCGCCTAACGGAGGGCACGGCGGGGGGATCCCGGTGCGACACCGAGCACCGGCGCCGCTCTCCCGGCGGGCGGGTGGGTCCGGCGGTGCCCCCAGACCCCGTTGCCGCGTCCTGCCCGCCGGGCACCGGCGCCGGTTCCCCCCCTCCACCCCCGGTTCTCGCCCCCACCCCCCCCACGGGGCCCACACGGGACCGGGGGCCCGCCTGGCCACGCCCCCCGCGGAGACCACGCCCCCCGCGCGCGCCGCGCGCGCCGCCGTCCATATATGGGCACGGCCCGAACGCCGCGCGCTGATTGGCCGGGGAGGGGGAGCGGGGCGGGGCGTTAAACGGGCGGGGCGGGGCGGGGGCCTCCTCGGGAGGGGCGGGGCGTGAGGAGGGGCGGGGCTTGCGGCGCGGGAAAGGTTGGGGGGGGGGCGGCCCCGCGATGTCCCCAAAGTGCCCCCCCGGTGTCCCCAGGCGCCCTCCTGGTGTCCCCAGGTGTCTCCAAGCTTCCTCCTGGTGTCCTCAAAGGTCCCCTCTGGTGTCTCCAAGGCTCCCCTCAATGTCCCCGAGGGTCCCCTCCGTGTCCCGAGGGTCCCTCTCAGTGTCCCCAAATGCCCTCTTGGTGTCCCCAAAGGTCCCCTGGGTGTCCCCAAGGCTCCTCCCAGTGTCCCCAAATGCCCCCCGAATGTCCCCAAGGGTCCCCCCTGGTCACCCACCGTCTCTCCACAGACACGGGGGGTCCCCAAGGCTCCCCCCAATGTCCCCAAACAGCTCCCCAATGTCCCCAAGGCTCCCCCCAATGTCCCCAAGTGTCCCCCCCAGTCAGCCCCCGTCTCTCCGCAGGCCCGGATCTCCCCAGGTGTCCCCCCAATGTCCCCCAAACACCCCCCAATGTCCCCAAATACCCTCGTAATGTCCCCAGATACCCCCCCAATGTCCCCAAACGCCCCCCAGTGTCCCCAAGGCTCTCCCCCCAGTCACCGGCCGTCTCTCCGCAGGCCCAGGTGTCCCCAAGGCTCATCCCAATGTCCCCAAGTGTCCCCCCCAGTGTCCCCAAGTGTCCCCCCCCAGTCAGCCCCTGTCTCTCCGCAGGCCCGGGTGTCCCCAAGGCTCCTCCCAATGTCCCCAAACATCCCCCCAATGTCCCCGAGGATCACCCCAATGTCCCCAAACGTCCCCCCAGTGTCCCCGAGGATCACCCCAATGTCCCCAAACGCCCTCCCAACGTCCCCAAACATCCCCAACCGTCCCCCCAATGTCCCCAAACGCCCCCCCAGTTTCCCCAGGTGTCCCCCCCCAGTCACCCCCCCGTCTCTCCGCAGGCCCCCCCCCCCCGGGCGGCCCCGGCGGCCCCGGTGGCGGCGCTGGCCCTCCGGCGGCGGCGGCGCGGATGGAGCCCCCCAACGCCTTCCCCGCAGCTGCAGCTCTGGTGCCCGCGGCCCTTCGGCACCTTCTCGCAGAACAAGCCATGCCCGTCCCCCGCCGCCGCCATCGCCGGTGCCACCCCCGGTGCCCTCTCGGTGCCCCCCGGGCTGCCGCCCCTCCGAGAACACGCCCCCGGAGCCCCCCGAGCCCGGCCCCGCCGGTGCCGCCGGCGCCGCCACCACCGAGGACGGGCGGGTGCTGCTGGACACGTGGTACGTCATCAAACCGGGCAA
>NW_026948792.1:0-23125 GCF_035770615.1 Melospiza melodia melodia
TTGAGAAGAGGAGCTAAAGAGGAAGGTAGGATGCTCTCCGGAGGTAAGAGCCGCTGCCGGGCGTCTTTCGCAGAAGCCGCGCTAAGGAGAGCACTGTGAGCGGCACAATCGTCTTTGCGCGAAGAAGCCGCTTCTTGGGCTCCGGCAGCCGGCGAGAGCGGCAGCTTCGGGAAGGTGAAGAAGCAAGCTGTACAACACTGGGATTGTGTGCGCACCTTGCCAACTGATAGAAAACAGTACCTTTGCACTCTCCTGACTTTTCCAATCACAGGAACATTCGATTGGAAGCTGTTTTGGACAACTTTTCTTTTCTTCCTGCCAAACACTTGGCAGACATCCGTGCAACTTCTAGAACACGATGGGAGATGTTTTCTGTGCTGGCACAGTTTTTCCTAGCCAGACATAGTGGAAAAGCTTGTTGCCGAGGTGTAGATGAGAAGAGGAGCTAAAGAGGAAGGTAGGATGCTCTCCGGAGGTAAGAGCCGCTGCCGGGCGTCTTTCGGCAGAAGCCGCGCTAAGGAGAGCACTGTGAGCGGCACAATCGTCTTTGCGCGAAGAAGCCGCTTCTTGGGCTCCGGCAGCCGGCGAGAGCGGCAGCTTCGGGAAGGTGAAGAAGCAAGCTGTACAACACTGGGATTGTGTGCGCACCTTGCCAACTGATAGAAAACAGTACCTTTGCACTCTCCTGACTTTTCCAATCACAGGAACATTCGATTGGAAGCTGTTTTGGACAACTTTTCTTTTCTTCCTGCCAAACACTTGGCAGACATCCGTGCAACTTCTAGAACACGATGGGAGATGTTTTCTGTGCTGGCACAGTTTTTCCTAGCCAGACATAGTGGAAAAGCTTGTTGCCGAGGTGTAGATGAGAAGAGGAGCTAAAGAGGAAGGTAGGATGCTCTCCGGAGGTTAGAGCCGCTGCCGGGCGTCTTTCGGCAGAAGCCGCGCTAAGGAGAGCACTGTGAGCGGCACAATCGTCTTTGCGCGAAGAAGCCGCTTCTTGGGCTCCGGCAGCCGGCGAGAGCGGCAGCTTCGGGAAGGTGAAGAAGCAAGCTGTACAACACTGGATTGTGTGCGCACCTTGCCAACTGATAGAAAACAGTACCTTTGCACTCTCCTGACTTTTCCAATCACAGGAACATTCGATTGGAAGCTGTTTTGGACAACTTTTCTTTTCTTCCTGCCAAACACTTGGCAGACATCCGTGCAACTTCTAGAACACGATGGGAGATGTTTTCTGTGCTGGCACAGTTTTTCCTAGCCAGACATAGTGGAAAAGCTTGTTGCCGAGGTGTAGATGAGAAGAGGAGCTAAAGAGGAAGGTAGGATGCTCTCCGGAGGTAAGAGCCGCTGCCGGGCGTCTTTCGGCAGAAGCCGCGCTAAGGAGAGCACTGTGAGCGGCACAATCGTCTTTGCGCGAAGAAGCCGCTTCTTGGGCTCCGGCAGCCGGCGAGAGCGGCAGCTTCGGGAAGGTGAAGAAGCAAGCTGTACAACACTGGGATTGTGTGCGCACCTTGCCAACTGATAGAAAACAGTACCTTTGCACTCTCCTGACTTTTCCAATCACAGGAACATTCGATTGGAAGCTGTTTTGGACAACTTTTCTTTTCTTCCTGCCAAACACTTGGCAGACATCCGTGCAACTTCTAGAACACGAGGGGAGATGTTTTCTGTGCTGGCACAGTTTTTCCTAGCCAGACATAGTGGAAAAGCTTGTTGCCGAGGTGTAGATGAGAAGAGGAGCTAAAGAGGAAGGTAGGATGCTCTCCGGAGGTAAGAGCCGCTGCCGGGCGTCTTTCGGCAGAAGCCGCGCTAAGGAGAGCACTGTGAGCGGCACAATCGTCTTTGCGCGAAGAAGCCGCTTCTTGGGCTCCGGCAGCCGGCGAGAGCGGCAGCTTCGGAAGGTGAAGAAGCAAGCTGTACAACACTGGGATTGTGTGCGCACCTTGCCAACTGATAGAAAACAGTACCTTTGCACTCTCCTGACTTTTCCAATCACAGGAACATTCGATTGGAAGCTGTTTTGGACAACTTTTCTTTTCTTCCTGCCAAACACTTGGCAGACATCCGTGCAACTTCTAGAACACGATGGGAGATGTTTTCTGTGCTGGCACAGTTTTTCCTAGCCAGACATAGTGGAAAAGCTTGTTGCCGAGGTGTAGATGAGAAGAGGAGCTAAAGAGGAAGGTAGGATGCTCTCCGGAGGTAAGAGCCGCTGCCGGGCGTCTTTCGGCAGAAGCCGCGCTAAGGAGAGCACTGTGAGCGGCACAATCGTCTTTGCGCGAAGAAGCCGCTTCTTGGGCTCCGGCAGCCGGCGAGAGCGGCAGCTTCGGGAAGGTGAAGAAGCAAGCTGTACAACACTGGGATTGTGTGCGCACCTTGCCAACTGATAGAAAACAGTACCTTTGCACTCTCCTGACTTTTCCAATCACAGGAACATTCGATTGGAAGCTGTTTTGGACAACTTTTCTTTTCTTCCTGCCAAACACTTGGCAGACATCCGTGCAACTTCTAGAACACGAGGGGAGATGTTTTCTGTGCTGGCACAGTTTTTCCTAGCCAGACATAGTGGAAAAGCTTGTTGCCGAGGTGTAGATGAGAAGAGGAGCTAAAGAGGAAGGTAGGATGCTCTCCGGAGGTAAGAGCCGCTGCCGGGCGTCTTTCGGCAGAAGCCGCGCTAAGGAGAGCACTGTGAGCGGCACAATCGTCTTTGCGCGAAGAAGCCGCTTCTTGGGCTCCGGCAGCCGGCGAGAGCGGCAGCTTGGGGAAGGGGAAGAAGCAAGCTGTACAACACTGGGATTGTGTGCGCACCTTGCCAACTGATAGAAAACAGTACCTTTGCACTCTCCTGACTTTTCCAATCACAGGAACATTCGATTGGAAGCTGTTTTGGACAACTTTTCTTTTCTTCCTGCCAAACACTTGGCAGACATCCGTGCAACTTCTAGAACACGATGGGAGATGTTTTCTGTGCTGGCACAGTTTTTCCTAGCCAGACATAGTGGAAAAGCTTGTTGCCGAGGTGTAGATGAGAAGAGGAGCTAAAGAGGAAGGTAGGATGCTCTCCGGAGGTAAGAGCCGCTGCCGGGCGTCTTTCGGCAGAAGCCGCGCTAAGGAGAGCACTGTGAGCGGCACAATCGTCTTTGCGCGAAGAAGCCGCTTCTTGGGCTCCGGCAGCCGGCGAGAGCGGCAGCTTCGGGAAGGTGAAGAAGCAAGCTGTACAACACTGGGATTGTGTGCGCACCTTGCCAACTGATAGAAAACAGTACCTTTGCACTCTCCTGACTTTTCCAATCACAGGAACATTCGATTGGAAGCTGTTTTGGACAACTTTTCTTTTCTTCCTGCCAAACACTTGGCAGACATCCGTGCAACTTCTAGAACACGAGGGGAGATGTTTTCTGTGCTGGCACAGTTTTTCCTAGCCAGACATAGTGGAAAAGCTTGTTGCCGAGGTGTAGATGAGAAGAGGAGCTAAAGAGGAAGGTAGGATGCTCTCCGGAGGTAAGAGCCGCTGCCGGGCGTCTTTCGGCAGAAGCCGCGCTAAGGAGAGCACTGTGAGCGGCACAATCGTCTTTGCGCGAAGAAGCCGCTTCTTGGGCTCCGGCAGCCGGCGAGAGCGGCAGCTTCGGGAAGGTGAAGAAGCAAGCTGTACAACACTGGGATTGTGTGCGCACCTTGCCAACTGATAGAAAACAGTACCTTTGCACTCTCCTGACTTTTCCAATCACAGGAACATTCGATTGGAAGCTGTTTTGGACAACTTTTCTTTTCTTCCTGCCAAACACTTGGCAGACATCCGTGCAACTTCTAGAACACGAGGGGAGATGTTTTCTGTGCTGGCACAGTTTTTCCTAGCCAGACATAGTGGAAAAGCTTGTTGCCGAGGTGTAGATGAGAAGAGGAGCTAAAGAGGAAGGTAGGATGCTCTCCGGAGGTAAGAGCCGCTGCCGGGCGTCTTTCGGCAGAAGCCGCGCTAAGGAGAGCACTGTGAGCGGCACAATCGTCTTTGCGCGAAGAAGCCGCTTCTTGGGCTCCGGCAGCCGGCGAGAGCGGCAGCTTCGGGAAGGTGAAGAAGCAAGCTGTACAACACTGGGATTGTGTGCGCACCTTGCCAACTGATAGAAAACAGTACCTTTGCACTCTCCTGACTTTTCCAATCACAGGAACATTCGATTGGAAGCTGTTTTGGACAACTTTTCTTTTCTTCCTGCCAAACACTTGGCAGACATCCGTGCAACTTCTAGAACACGATGGGAGATGTTTTCTGTGCTGGCACAGTTTTTCCTAGCCAGACATAGTGGAAAAGCTTGTTGCCGAGGTGTAGATGAGAAGAGGAGCTAAAGAGGAAGGTAGGATGCTCTCCGGAGGTAAGAGCCGCTGCCGGGCGTCTTTCGGCAGAAGCCGCGCTAAGGAGAGCACTGTGAGCGGCACAATCGTCTTTGCGCGAAGAAGCCGCTTCTTGGGCTCCGGCAGCCGGCGAGAGCGGCAGCTTCGGGAAGGTGAAGAAGCAAGCTGTACAACACTGGGATTGTGTGCGCACCTTGCCAACTGATAGAAAACAGTACCTTTGCACTCTCCTGACTTTTCCAATCACAGGAACATTCGATTGGAAGCTGTTTTGGACAACTTTTCTTTTCTTCCTGCCAAACACTTGGCAGACATCCGTGCAACTTCTAGAACACGAGGGGAGATGTTTTCTGTGCTGGCACAGTTTTTCCTAGCCAGACATAGTGGAAAAGCTTGTTGCCGAGGTGTAGATGAGAAGAGGAGCTAAAGAGGAAGGTAGGATGCTCTCCGGAGGTAAGAGCCGCTGCCGGGCGTCTTTCGGCAGAAGCCGCGCTAAGGAGAGCACTGTGAGCGGCACAATCGTCTTTGCGCGAAGAAGCCGCTTCTTGGGCTCCGGCAGCCGGCGAGAGCGGCAGCTTCGGGAAGGTGAAGAAGCAAGCTGTACAACACTGGGATTGTGTGCGCACCTTGCCAACTGATAGAAAACAGTACCTTTGCACTCTCCTGACTTTTCCAATCACAGGAACATTCGATTGGAAGCTGTTTTGGACAACTTTTCTTTTCTTCCTGCCAAACACTTGGCAGACATCCGTGCAACTTCTAGAACACGATGGGAGATGTTTTCTGTGCTGGCACAGTTTTTCCTAGCCAGACATAGTGGGAAACCGTTTTGCTAAGATGTAGACTACAAAAAACGCGAAAGAGGAAGGTAGGATGCTCTCCGGAGGTAAGAGCCGCTGCCGGGCGTCTTTCGGCAGAAGCCGCGCTAAGGAGAGCACTGTGAGCGGCACAATCGTCTTTGCGCGAAGAAGCCGCTTCTTGGGCTCCGGCAGCCGGCGAGAGCGGCAGCTTCGGGAAGGTGAAGAAGCAAGCTGTACAACACTGGGATTGTGTGCGCACCTTGCCAACTGATAGAAAACAGTACCTTTGCACTCTCCTGACTTTTCCAATCACAGGAACGTTCGATTGGAAGCTGTTTTGGACAACTTTTCTTTTCTTCCTGCCAAACACTTGGCAGACATCCGTGCAACTTCTAGAACACGATGGGAGATGTTTTCTGTGCTGGCACAGTTTTTCCTAGCCAGACATAGTGGAAAAGCTTGTTGCCGAGGTGTAGATGAGAAGAGGAGCTAAAGAGGAAGGTAGGATGCTCTCCGGAGGTAAGAGCTGCTGCCGGGCGTCTTTCGGCAGAAGCCGCGCTAAGGAGAGCACTGTGAGCGGCACAATCGTCTTTGCGCGAAGAAGCCGCTTCTTGGGCTCCGGCAGCCGGCGAGAGCGGCAGCTTCGGGAAGGTGAAGAAGCAAGCTGTACAACACTGGGATTGTGTGCGCACCTTGCCAACTGATAGAAAACAGTACCTTTGCACTCTCCTGACTTTTCCAATCACAGGAACATTCGATTGGAAGCTGTTTTGGACAACTTTTCTTTTCTTCCTGCCAAACACTTGGCAGACATCCGTGCAACTTCTAGAACACGAGGGGAGATGTTTTCTGTGCTGGCACAGTTTTTCCTAGCCAGACATAGTGGAAAAGCTTGTTGCCGAGGTGTAGATGAGAAGAGGAGCTAAAGAGGAAGGTAGGATGCTCTCCGGAGGTAAGAGCCGCTGCCGGGCGTCTTTCGGCAGAAGCCGCGCTAAGGAGAGCACTGTGAGCGGCACAATCGTCTTTGCGCGAAGAAGCCGCTTCTTGGGCTCCGGCAGCCGGCGAGAGCGGCAGCTTCGGGAAGGTGAAGAAGCAAGCTGTACAACACTGGGATTGTGTGCGCACCTTGCCAACTGATAGAAAACAGTACCTTTGCACTCTCCTGACTTTTCCAATCACAGGAACATTCGATTGGAAGCTGTTTTGGACAACTTTTCTTTTCTTCCTGCCAAACACTTGGCAGACATCCGTGCAACTTCTAGAACACGATGGGAGATGTTTTCTGTGCTGGCACAGTTTTTCCTAGCCAGACATAGTGGAAAAGCTTGTTGCCGAGGTGTAGATGAGAAGAGGAGCTAAAGAGGAAGGTAGGATGCTCTCCGGAGGTAAGAGCCGCTGCCGGGCGTCTTTCGGCAGAAGCCGCGCTAAGGAGAGCACTGTGAGCGGCACAATCGTCTTTGCGCGAAGAAGCCGCTTCTTGGGCTCCGGCAGCCGGCGAGAGCGGCAGCTTCGGGAAGGTGAAGAAGCAAGCTGTACAACACTGGGATTGTGTGCGCACCTTGCCAACTGATAGAAAACAGTACCTTTGCACTCTCCTGACTTTTCCAATCACAGGAACATTCGATTGGAAGCTGTTTTGGACAACTTTTCTTTTCTTCCTGCCAAACACTTGGCAGACATCCGTGCAACTTCTAGAACACGAGGGGAGATGTTTTCTGTGCTGGCACAGTTTTTCCTAGCCAGACATAGTGGAAAAGCTTGTTGCCGAGGTGTAGATGAGAAGAGGAGCTAAAGAGGAAGGTAGGATGCTCTCCGGAGGTAAGAGCCGCTGCCGGGCGTCTTTCGGCAGAAGCCGCGCTAAGGAGAGCACTGTGAGCGGCACAATCGTCTTTGCGCGAAGAAGCCGCTTCTTGGGCTCCGGCAGCCGGCGAGAGCGGCAGCTTCGGGAAGGTGAAGAAGCAAGCTGTACAACACTGGGATTGTGTGCGCACCTTGCCAACTGATAGAAAACAGTACCTTTGCACTCTCCTGACTTTTCCAATCACAGGAACATTCGATTGGAAGCTGTTTTGGACAACTTTTCTTTTCTTCCTGCCAAACACTTGGCAGACATCCGTGCAACTTCTAGAACACGATGGGAGATGTTTTCTGTGCTGGCACAGTTTTTCCTAGCCAGACATAGTGGAAAAGCTTGTTGCCGAGGTGTAGATGAGAAGAGGAGCTAAAGAGGAAGGTAGGATGCTCTCCGGAGGTAAGAGCTGCTGCCGGGCGTCTTTCGGCAGAAGCCGCGCTAAGGAGAGCACTGTGAGCGGCACAATCGTCTTTGCGCGAAGAAGCCGCTTCTTGGGCTCCGGCAGCCGGCGAGAGCGGCAGCTTCGGGAAGGTGAAGAAGCAAGCTGTACAACACTGGGATTGTGTGCGCACCTTGCCAACTGATAGAAAACAGTACCTTTGCACTCTCCTGACTTTTCCAATCACAGGAACATTCGATTGGAAGCTGTTTTGGACAACTTTTCTTTTCTTCCTGCCAAACACTTGGCAGACATCCGTGCAACTTCTAGAACACGAGGGGAGATGTTTTCTGTGCTGGCACAGTTTTTCCTAGCCAGACATAGTGGAAAAGCTTGTTGCCGAGGTGTAGATGAGAAGAGGAGCTAAAGAGGAAGGTAGGATGCTCTCCGGAGGTAAGAGCCGCTGCCGGGCGTCTTTCGGCAGAAGCCGCGCTAAGGAGAGCACTGTGAGCGGCACAATCGTCTTTGCGCGAAGAAGCCGCTTCTTGGGCTCCGGCAGCCGGCGAGAGCGGCAGCTTCGGGAAGGTGAAGAAGCAAGCTGTACAACACTGGGATTGTGTGCGCACCTTGCCAACTGATAGAAAACAGTACCTTTGCACTCTCCTGACTTTTCCAATCACAGGAACATTCGATTGGAAGCTGTTTTGGACAACTTTTCTTTTCTTCCTGCCAAACACTTGGCAGACATCCGTGCAACTTCTAGAACACGATGGGAGATGTTTTCTGTGCTGGCACAGTTTTTCCTAGCCAGACATAGTGGAAAAGCTTGTTGCCGAGGTGTAGATGAGAAGAGGAGCTAAAGAGGAAGGTAGGATGCTCTCCGGAGGTAAGAGCCGCTGCCGGGCGTCTTTCGGCAGAAGCCGCGCTAAGGAGAGCGCAGTGAGCGGCACAATCGTCCTTGCGCGAAGAAGCCGCTTCTTGGGCTCCGGCAGCCGGCGAGAGCGGCAGCTTCGGGAAGGTGAAGAAGCAAGCTGTACAACACTGGGATTGTGTGCGCACCTTGCCAACTGATAGAAAACAGTACCTTTGCACTCTCCTGACTTTTCCAATCACAGGAACATTCGATTGGAAGCTGTTTTGGACAACTTTTCTTTTCTTCCTGCCAAACACTTGGCAGACATCCGTGCAACTTCTAGAACACGAGGGGAGATGTTTTCTGTGCTGGCACAGTTTTTCCTAGCCAGACATAGTGGAAAAGCTTGTTGCCGAGGTGTAGATGAGAAGAGGAGCTAAAGAGGAAGGTAGGATGCTCTCCGGAGGTAAGAGCCGCTGCCGGGCGTCTTTCGGCAGAAGCCGCGCTAAGGAGAGCACTGTGAGCGGCACAATCGTCTTTGCGCGAAGAAGCCGCTTCTTGGGCTCCGGCAGCCGGCGAGAGCGGCAGCTTCGGGAAGGTGAAGAAGCAAGCTGTACAACACTGGGATTGTGTGCGCACCTTGCCAACTGATAGAAAACAGTACCTTTGCACTCTCCTGACTTTTCCAATCACAGGAACATTCGATTGGAAGCTGTTTTGGACAACTTTTCTTTTCTTCCTGCCAAACACTTGGCAGACATCCGTGCAACTTCTAGAACACGAGGGGAGATGTTTTCTGTGCTGGCACAGTTTTTCCTAGCCAGACATAGTGGAAAAGCTTGTTGCCGAGGTGTAGATGAGAAGAGGAGCTAAAGAGGAAGGTAGGATGCTCTCCGGAGGTAAGAGCCGCTGCCGGGCGTCTTTCGGCAGAAGCCGCGCTAAGGAGAGCACTGTGAGCGGCACAATCGTCTTTGCGCGAAGAAGCCGCTTCTTGGGCTCCGGCAGCCGGCGAGAGCGGCAGCTTCGGGAAGGTGAAGAAGCAAGCTGTACAACACTGGGATTGTGTGCGCACCTTGCCAACTGATAGAAAACAGTACCTTTGCACTCTCCTGACTTTTCCAATCACAGGAACATTCGATTGGAAGCTGTTTTGGACAACTTTTCTTTTCTTCCTGCCAAACACTTGGCAGACATCCGTGCAACTTCTAGAACACGATGGGAGATGTTTTCTGTGCTGGCACAGTTTTTCCTAGCCAGACATAGTGGGAAACCGTTTTGCTAAGATGTAGACTACAAAAAACGCGAAAGAGGAAGGTAGGATGCTCTCCGGAGGTAAGAGCCGCTGCCGGGCGTCTTTCGGCAGAAGCCGCGCTAAGGAGAGCACTGTGAGCGGCACAATCGTCTTTGCGCGAAGAAGCCGCTTCTTGGGCTCCGGCAGCCGGCGAGAGCGGCAGCTTCGGGAAGGTGAAGAAGCAAGCTGTACAACACTGGGATTGTGTGCGCACCTTGCCAACTGATAGAAAACAGTACCTTTGCACTCTCCTGACTTTTCCAATCACAGGAACATTCGATTGGAAGCTGTTTTGGACAACTTTTCTTTTCTTCCTGCCAAACACTTGGCAGACATCCGTGCAACTTCTAGAACACGATGGGAGATGTTTTCTGTGCTGGCACAGTTTTTCCTAGCCAGACATAGTGGAAAAGCTTGTTGCCGAGGTGTAGATGAGAAGAGGAGCTAAAGAGGAAGGTAGGATGCTCTCCGGAGGTAAGAGCTGCTGCCGGGCGTCTTTCGGCAGAAGCCGCGCTAAGGAGAGCACTGTGAGCGGCACAATCGTCTTTGCGCGAAGAAGCCGCTTCTTGGGCTCCGGCAGCCGGCGAGAGCGGCAGCTTCGGGAAGGTGAAGAAGCAAGCTGTACAACACTGGGATTGTGTGCGCACCTTGCCAACTGATAGAAAACAGTACCTTTGCACTCTCCTGACTTTTCCAATCACAGGAACATTCGATTGGAAGCTGTTTTGGACAACTTTTCTTTTCTTCCTGCCAAACACTTGGCAGACATCCGTGCAACTTCTAGAACACGATGGGAGATGTTTTCTGTGCTGGCACAGTTTTTCCTAGCCAGACATAGTGGAAAAGCTTGTTGCCGAGGTGTAGATGAGAAGAGGAGCTAAAGAGGAAGGTAGGATGCTCTCCGGAGGTAAGAGCCGCTGCCGGGCGTCTTTCGGCAGAAGCCGCGCTAAGGAGAGCGCTGTGAGCGGCACAATCGTCTTTGCGCGAAGAAGCCGCTTCTTGGGCTCCGGCAGCCGGCGAGAGCGGCAGCTTCGGGAAGGTGAAGAAGCAAGCTGTACAACACTGGGATTGTGTGCGCACCTTGCCAACTGATAGAAAACAGTACCTTTGCACTCTCCTGACTTTTCCAATCACAGGAACATTCGATTGGAAGCTGTTTTGGACAACTTTTCTTTTCTTCCTGCCAAACACTTGGCAGACATCCGTGCAACTTCTAGAACACGATGGGAGATGTTTTCTGTGCTGGCACAGTTTTTCCTAGCCAGACATAGTGGAAAAGCTTGTTGCCGAGGTGTAGATGAGAAGAGGAGCTAAAGAGGAAGGTAGGATGCTCTCCGGAGGTAAGAGCCGCTGCCGGGCGTCTTTCGGCAGAAGCCGCGCTAAGGAGAGCACTGTGAGCGGCACAATCGTCTTTGCGCGAAGAAGCCGCTTCTTGGGCTCCGGCAGCCGGCGAGAGCGGCAGCTTCGGGAAGGTGAAGAAGCAAGCTGTACAACACTGGGATTGTGTGCGCACCTTGCCAACTGATAGAAAACAGTACCTTTGCACTCTCCTGACTTTTCCAATCACAGGAACATTCGATTGGAAGCTGTTTTGGACAACTTTTCTTTTCTTCCTGCCAAACACTTGGCAGACATCCGTGCAACTTCTAGAACACGATGGGAGATGTTTTCTGTGCTGGCACAGTTTTTCCTAGCCAGACATAGTGGAAAAGCTTGTTGCCGAGGTGTAGATGAGAAGAGGAGCTAAAGAGGAAGGTAGGATGCTCTCCGGAGGTAAGAGCCGCTGCCGGGCGTCTTTCGGCAGAAGCCGCGCTAAGGAGAGCACTGTGAGCGGCACAATCGTCTTTGCGCGAAGAAGGCGCTTCTTGGGCTCCGGCAGCCGGCGAGAGCGGCAGCTTCGGGAAGGTGAAGAAGCAAGCTGTACAACACTGGGATTGTGTGCGCACCTTGCCAACTGATAGAAAACAGTACCTTTGCACTCTCCTGACTTTTCCAATCACAGGAACATTCGATTGGAAGCTGTTTTGGACAACTTTTCTTTTCTTCCTGCCAAACACTTGGCAGACATCCGTGCAACTTCTAGAACACGATGGGAGATGTTTTCTGTGCTGGCACAGTTTTTCCTAGCCAGACATAGTGGAAAAGCTTGTTGCCGATGTGTAGATGAGAAGAGGAGCTAAAGAGGAAGGTAGGATGCTCTCCGGAGGTAAGAGCCGCTGCCGGGCGTCTTTCGGCAGAAGCCGCGCTAAGGAGAGCACTGTGAGCGGCACAATCGTCTTTGCGCGAAGAAGCCGCTTCTTGGGCTCCGGCAGCCGGCGAGAGCGGCAGCTTCGGGAAGGTGAAGAAGCAAGCTGTACAACACTGGGATTGTGTGCGCACCTTGCCAACTGATAGAAAACAGTACCTTTGCACTCTCCTGACTTTTCCAATCACAGGAACATTCGATTGGAAGCTGTTTTGGACAACTTTTCTTTTCTTCCTGCCAAACACTTGGCAGACATCCGTGCAACTTCTAGAACACGATGGGAGATGTTTTCTGTGCTGGCACAGTTTTTCCTAGCCAGACATAGTGGAAAAGCTTGTTGCCGAGGTGTAGATGAGAAGAGGAGCTAAAGAGGAAGGTAGGATGCTCTCCGGAGGTAAGAGCCGCTGCCGGGCGTCTTTCGGCAGAAGCCGCGCTAAGGAGAGCACTGTGAGCGGCACAATCGTCTTTGCGCGAAGAAGCCGCTTCTTGGGCTCCGGCAGCCGGCGAGAGCGGCAGCTTCGGGAAGGTGAAGAAGCAAGCTGTACAACACTGGGATTGTGTGCGCACCTTGCCAACTGATAGAAAACAGTACCTTTGCACTCTCCTGACTTTTCCAATCACAGGAACATTCGATTGGAAGCTGTTTTGGACAACTTTTCTTTTCTTCCTGCCAAACACTTGGCAGACATCCGTGCAACTTCTAGAACACGATGGGAGATGTTTTCTGTGCTGGCACAGTTTTTCCTAGCCAGACATAGTGGAAAAGCTTGTTGCCGAGGTGTAGATGAGAAGAGGAGCTAAAGGGGAAGGTAGGATGCTCTCCGGAGGTAAGAGCCGCTGCCGGGCGTCTTTCGGCAGAAGCCGCGCTAAGGAGAGCACTGTGAGCGGCACAATCGTCTTTGCGCGAAGAAGCCGCTTCTTGGGCTCCGGCAGCCGGCGAGAGCGGCAGCTTCGGGAAGGTGAAGAAGCAAGCTGTACAACACTGGGATTGTGTGCGCACCTTGCCAACTGATAGAAAACAGTACCTTTGCACTCTCCTGACTTTTCCAATCACAGGAACATTCGATTGGAAGCTGTTTTGGACAACTTTTCTTTTCTTCCTGCCAAACACTTGGCAGACATCCGTGCAACTTCTAGAACACGATGGGAGATGTTTTCTGTGCTGGCACAGTTTTTCCTAGCCAGACATAGTGGAAAAGCTTGTTGCCGAGGTGTAGATGAGAAGAGGAGCTAAAGAGGAAGGTAGGATGCTCTCCGGAGGTAAGAGCCGCTGCCGGGCGTCTTTCGGCAGAAGCCGCGCTAAGGAGAGCACTGTGAGCGGCACAATCGTCTTTGCGCGAAGAAGCCGCTTCTTGGGCTCCGGCAGCCGGCGAGAGCGGCAGCTTCGGGAAGGTGAAGAAGCAAGCTGTACAACACTGGGATTGTGTGCGCACCTTGCCAACTGATAGAAAACAGTACCTTTGCACTCTCCTGACTTTTCCAATCACAGGAACATTCGATTGGAAGCTGTTTTGGACAACTTTTCTTTTCTTCCTGCCAAACACTTGGCAGACATCCGTGCAACTTCTAGAACACGATGGGAGATGTTTTCTGTGCTGGCACAGTTTTTCCTAGCCAGACATAGTGGAAAAGCTTGTTGCCGAGGTGTAGATGAGAAGAGGAGCTAAAGAGGAAGGTAGGATGCTCTCCGGAGGTAAGAGCCGCTGCCGGGCGTCTTTCGGCAGAAGCCGCGCTAAGGAGAGCACTGTGAGCGGCACAATCGTCTTTGCGCGAAGAAGCCGCTTCTTGGGCTCCGGGAGCCGGCGAGAGCGGCAGCTTCGGGAAGGTGAAGAAGCAAGCTGTACAACACTGGGATTGTGTGCGCACCTTGCCAACTGATAGAAAACAGTACCTTTGCACTCTCCTGACTTTTCCAATCACAGGAACATTCGATTGGAAGCTGTTTTGGACAACTTTTCTTTTCTTCCTGCCAAACACTTGGCAGACATCCGTGCAACTTCTAGAACACGAGGGGAGATGTTTTCTGTGCTGGCACAGTTTTTCCTAGCCAGACATAGTGGAAAAGCTTGTTGCCGAGGTGTAGATGAGAAGAGGAGCTAAAGAGGAAGGTAGGATGCTCTCCGGAGGTAAGAGCCGCTGCCGGGCGTCTTTCGGCAGAAGCCGCGCTAAGGAGAGCACTGTGAGCGGCACAATCGTCTTTGCGCGAAGAAGCCGCTTCTTGGGCTCCGGCAGCCGGCGAGAGCGGCAGCTTCGGGAAGGTGAAGAAGCAAGCTGTACAACACTGGGATTGTGTGCGCACCTTGCCAACTGATAGAAAACAGTACCTTTGCACTCTCCTGACTTTTCCAATCACAGGAACATTCGATTGGAAGCTGTTTTGGACAACTTTTCTTTTCTTCCTGCCAAACACTTGGCAGACATCCGTGCAACTTCTAGAACACGATGGGAGATGTTTTCTGTGCTGGCACAGTTTTTCCTAGCCAGACATAGTGGAAAAGCTTGTTGCCGAGGTGTAGATGAGAAGAGGAGCTAAAGAGGAAGGTAGGATGCTCTCCGGAGGTAAGAGCCGCTGCCGGGCGTCTTTCGGCAGAAGCCGCGCTAAGGAGAGCACTGTGAGCGGCACAATCGTCTTTGCGCGAAGAAGCCGCTTCTTGGGCTCCGGCAGCCGGCGAGAGCGGCAGCTTCGGGAAGGTGAAGAAGCAAGCTGTACAACACTGGGATTGTGTGCGCACCTTGCCAACTGATAGAAAACAGTACCTTTGCACTCTCCTGACTTTTCCAATCACAGGAACATTCGATTGGAAGCTGTTTTGGACAACTTTTCTTTTCTTCCTGCCAAACACTTGGCAGACATCCGTGCAACTTCTAGAACACGATGGGAGATGTTTTCTGTGCTGGCACAGTTTTTCCTAGCCAGACATAGTGGAAAAGCTTGTTGCCGAGGTGTAGATGAGAAGAGGAGCTAAAGAGGAAGGTAGGATGCTCTCCGGAGGTAAGAGCCGCTGCCGGGCGTCTTTCGGCAGAAGCCGCGCTAAGGAGAGCGCTGTGAGCGGCACAATCGTCTTTGCGCGAAGAAGCCGCTTCTTGGGCTCCGGCAGCCGGCGAGAGCGGCAGCTTCGGGAAGGTGAAGAAGCAAGCTGTACAACACTGGGATTGTGTGCGCACCTTGCCAACTGATAGAAAACAGTACCTTTGCACTCTCCTGACTTTTCCAATCACAGGAACATTCGATTGGAAGCTGTTTTGGACAACTTTTCTTTTCTTCCTGCCAAACACTTGGCAGACATCCGTGCAACTTCTAGAACACGATGGGAGATGTTTTCTGTGCTGGCACAGTTTTTCCTAGCCAGACATAGTGGAAAAGCTTGTTGCCGAGGTGTAGATGAGAAGAGGAGCTAAAGGGGAAGGTAGGATGCTCTCCGGAGGTAAGAGCCGCTGCCGGGCGTCTTTCGGCAGAAGCCGCGCTAAGGAGAGCACTGTGAGCGGCACAATCGTCTTTGCGCGAAGAAGCCGCTTCTTGGGCTCCGGCAGCCGGCGAGAGCGGCAGCTTCGGGAAGGTGAAGAAGCAAGCTGTACAACACTGGGATTGTGTGCGCACCTTGCCAACTGATAGAAAACAGTACCTTTGCACTCTCCTGACTTTTCCAATCACAGGAACATTCGATTGGAAGCTGTTTTGGACAACTTTTCTTTTCTTCCTGCCAAACACTTGGCAGACATCCGTGCAACTTCTAGAACACGATGGGAGATGTTTTCTGTGCTGGCACAGTTTTTCCTAGCCAGACATAGTGGAAAAGCTTGTTGCCGAGGTGTAGATGAGAAGAGGAGCTAAAGAGGAAGGTAGGATGCTCTCCGGAGGTAAGAGCCGCTGCCGGGCGTCTTTCGGCAGAAGCCGCGCTAAGGAGAGCACTGTGAGCGGCACAATCGTCTTTGCGCGAAGAAGCCGCTTCTTGGGCTCCGGCAGCCGGCGAGAGCGGCAGCTTCGGGAAGGTGAAGAAGCAAGCTGTACAACACTGGGATTGTGTGCGCACCTTGCCAACTGATAGAAAACAGTACCTTTGCACTCTCCTGACTTTTCCAATCACAGGAACATTCGATTGGAAGCTGTTTTGGACAACTTTTCTTTTCTTCCTGCCAAACACTTGGCAGACATCCGTGCAACTTCTAGAACACGATGGGAGATGTTTTCTGTGCTGGCACAGTTTTTCCTAGCCAGACATAGTGGGAAACCGTTTTGCTAAGATGTAGACTACAAAAAACGCGAAAGAGGAAGGTAGGATGCTCTCCGGAGGTAAGAGCCGCTGCCGGGCGTCTTTCGGCAGAAGCCGCGCTAAGGAGAGCACTGTGAGCGGCACAATCGTCTTTGCGCGAAGAAGCCGCTTCTTGGGCTCCGGCAGCCGGCGAGAGCGGCAGCTTCGGGAAGGTGAAGAAGCAAGCTGTACAACACTGGGATTGTGTGCGCACCTTGCCAACTGATAGAAAACAGTACCTTTGCACTCTCCTGACTTTTCCAATCACAGGAACATTCGATTGGAAGCTGTTTTGGACAACTTTTCTTTTCTTCCTGCCAAACACTTGGCAGACATCCGTGCAACTTCTAGAACACGATGGGAGATGTTTTCTGTGCTGGCACAGTTTTTCCTAGCCAGACATAGTGGAAAAGCTTGTTGCCGAGGTGTAGATGAGAAGAGGAGCTAAAGAGGAAGGTAGGATGCTCTCCGGAGGTAAGAGCCGCTGCCGGGCGTCTTTCGGCAGAAGCCGCGCTAAGGAGAGCACTGTGAGCGGCACAATCGTCTTTGCGCGAAGAAGCCGCTTCTTGGGCTCCGGCAGCCGGCGAGAGCGGCAGCTTCGGGAAGGTGAAGAAGCAAGCTGTACAACACTGGGATTGTGTGCGCACCTTGCCAACTGATAGAAAACAGTACCTTTGCACTCTCCTGACTTTTCCAATCACAGGAACATTCGATTGGAAGCTGTTTTGGACAACTTTTCTTTTCTTCCTGCCAAACACTTGGCAGACATCCGTGCAACTTCTAGAACACGAGGGGAGATGTTTTCTGTGCTGGCACAGTTTTTCCTAGCCAGACATAGTGGAAAAGCTTGTTGCCGAGGTGTAGATGAGAAGAGGAGCTAAAGAGGAAGGTAGGATGCTCTCCGGAGGTAAGAGCCGCTGCCGGGCGTCTTTCGGCAGAAGCCGCGCTAAGGAGAGCACTGTGAGCGGCACAATCGTCTTTGCGCGAAGAAGCCGCTTCTTGGGCTCCGGCAGCCGGCGAGAGCGGCAGCTTCGGGAAGGTGAAGAAGCAAGCTGTACAACACTGGGATTGTGTGCGCACCTTGCCAACTGATAGAAAACAGTACCTTTGCACTCTCCTGACTTTTCCAATCACAGGAACATTCGATTGGAAGCTGTTTTGGACAACTTTTCTTTTCTTCCTGCCAAACACTTGGCAGACATCCGTGCAACTTCTAGAACACGATGGGAGATGTTTTCTGTGCTGGCACAGTTTTTCCTAGCCAGACATAGTGGAAAAGCTTGTTGCCGAGGTGTAGATGAGAAGAGGAGCTAAAGAGGAAGGTAGGATGCTCTCCGGAGGTAAGAGCCGCTGCCGGGCGTCTTTCGGCAGAAGCCGCGCTAAGGAGAGCACTGTGAGCGGCACAATCGTCTTTGCGCGAAGAAGCCGCTTCTTGGGCTCCGGCAGCCGGCGAGAGCGGCAGCTTCGGGAAGGTGAAGAAGCAAGCTGTACAACACTGGGATTGTGTGCGCACCTTGCCAACTGATAGAAAACAGTACCTTTGCACTCTCCTGACTTTTCCAATCACAGGAACATTCGATTGGAAGCTGTTTTGGACAACTTTTCTTTTCTTCCTGCCAAACACTTGGCAGACATCCGTGCAACTTCTAGAACACGAGGGGAGATGTTTTCTGTGCTGGCACAGTTTTTCCTAGCCAGACATAGTGGAAAAGCTTGTTGCCGAGGTGTAGATGAGAAGAGGAGCTAAAGAGGAAGGTAGGATGCTCTCCGGAGGTAAGAGCCGCTGCCGGGCGTCTTTCGGCAGAAGCCGCGCTAAGGAGAGCACTGTGAGCGGCACAATCGTCTTTGCGCGAAGAAGCCGCTTCTTGGGCTCCGGCAGCCGGCGAGAGCGGCAGCTTCGGGAAGGTGAAGAAGCAAGCTGTACAACACTGGGATTGTGTGCGCACCTTGCCAACTGATAGAAAACAGTACCTTTGCACTCTCCTGACTTTTCCAATCACAGGAACATTCGATTGGAAGCTGTTTTGGACAACTTTTCTTTTCTTCCTGCCAAACACTTGGCAGACATCCGTGCAACTTCTAGAACACGATGGGAGATGTTTTCTGTGCTGGCACAGTTTTTCCTAGCCAGACATAGTGGAAAAGCTTGTTGCCGAGGTGTAGATGAGAAGAGGAGCTAAAGAGGAAGGTAGGATGCTCTCCGGAGGTAAGAGCTGCTGCCGGGCGTCTTTCGGCAGAAGCCGCGCTAAGGAGAGCACTGTGAGCGGCACAATCGTCTTTGCGCGAAGAAGCCGCTTCTTGGGCTCCGGCAGCCGGCGAGAGCGGCAGCTTCGGGAAGGTGAAGAAGCAAGCTGTACAACACTGGGATTGTGTGCGCACCTTGCCAACTGATAGAAAACAGTACCTTTGCACTCTCCTGACTTTTCCAATCACAGGAACATTCGATTGGAAGCTGTTTTGGACAACTTTTCTTTTCTTCCTGCCAAACACTTGGCAGACATCCGTGCAACTTCTAGAACACGATGGGAGATGTTTTCTGTGCTGGCACAGTTTTTCCTAGCCAGACATAGTGGAAAAGCTTGTTGCCGAGGTGTAGATGAGAAGAGGAGCTAAAGAGGAAGGTAGGATGCTCTCCGGAGGTAAGAGCCGCTGCCGGGCGTCTTTCGGCAGAAGCCGCGCTAAGGAGAGCGCTGTGAGCGGCACAATCGTCTTTGCGCGAAGAAGCCGCTTCTTGGGCTCCGGCAGCCGGCGAGAGCGGCAGCTTCGGGAAGGTGAAGAAGCAAGCTGTACAACACTGGGATTGTGTGCGCACCTTGCCAACTGATAGAAAACAGTACCTTTGCACTCTCCTGACTTTTCCAATCACAGGAACATTCGATTGGAAGCTGTTTTGGACAACTTTTCTTTTCTTCCTGCCAAACACTTGGCAGACATCCGTGCAACTTCTAGAACACGATGGGAGATGTTTTCTGTGCTGGCACAGTTTTTCCTAGCCAGACATAGTGGAAAAGCTTGTTGCCGAGGTGTAGATGAGAAGAGGAGCTAAAGAGGAAGGTAGGATGCTCTCCGGAGGTAAGAGCCGCTGCCGGGCGTCTTTCGGCAGAAGCCGCGCTAAGGAGAGCGCTGTGAGCGGCACAATCGTCTTTGCGCGAAGAAGCCGCTTCTTGGGCTCCGGCAGCCGGCGAGAGCGGCAGCTTCGGGAAGGTGAAGAAGCAAGCTGTACAACACTGGGATTGTGTGCGCACCTTGCCAACTGATAGAAAACAGTACCTTTGCACTCTCCTGACTTTTCCAATCACAGGAACATTCGATTGGAAGCTGTTTTGGACAACTTTTCTTTTCTTCCTGCCAAACACTTGGCAGACATCCGTGCAACTTCTAGAACACGATGGGAGATGTTTTCTGTGCTGGCACAGTTTTTCCTAGCCAGACATAGTGGAAAAGCTTGTTGCCGAGGTGTAGATGAGAAGAGGAGCTAAAGAGGAAGGTAGGATGCTCTCCGGAGGTAAGAGCCGCTGCCGGGCGTCTTTCGGCAGAAGCCGCGCTAAGGAGAGCCCTGTGAGCGGCACAATCGTCTTTGCGCGAAGAAGCCGCTTCTTGGGCTCCGGCAGCCGGCGAGAGCGGCAGCTTCGGGAAGGTGAAGAAGCAAGCTGTACAACACTGGGATTGTGTGCGCACCTTGCCAACTGATAGAAAACAGTACCTTTGCACTCTCCTGACTTTTCCAATCACAGGAACATTCGATTGGAAGCTGTTTTGGACAACTTTTCTTTTCTTCCTGCCAAACACTTGGCAGACATCCGTGCAACTTCTAGAACACGATGGGAGATGTTTTCTGTGCTGGCACAGTTTTTCCTAGCCAGACATAGTGGAAAAGCTTGTTGCCGAGGTGTAGATGAGAAGAGGAGCTAAAGGGGAAGGTAGGATGCTCTCCGGAGGTAAGAGCCGCTGCCGGGCGTCTTTCGGCAGAAGCCGCGCTAAGGAGAGCACTGTGAGCGGCACAATCGTCTTTGCGCGAAGAAGCCGCTTCTTGGGCTCCGGCAGCCGGCGAGAGCGGCAGCTTCGGGAAGGTGAAGAAGCAAGCTGTACAACACTGGGATTGTGTGCGCACCTTGCCAACTGATAGAAAACAGTACCTTTGCACTCTCCTGACTTTTCCAATCACAGGAACATTCGATTGGAAGCTGTTTTGGACAACTTTTCTTTTCTTCCTGCCAAACACTTGGCAGACATCCGTGCAACTTCTAGAACACGATGGGAGATGTTTTCTGTGCTGGCACAGTTTTTCCTAGCCAGACATAGTGGAAAAGCTTGTTGCCGAGGTGTAGATGAGAAGAGGAGCTAAAGAGGAAGGTAGGATGCTCTCCGGAGGTAAGAGCCGCTGCCGGGCGTCTTTCGGCAGAAGCCGCGCTAAGGAGAGCACTGTGAGCGGCACAATCGTCTTTGCGCGAAGAAGCCGCTTCTTGGGCTCCGGCAGCCGGCGAGAGCGGCAGCTTCGGGAAGGTGAAGAAGCAAGCTGTACAACACTGGGATTGTGTGCGCACCTTGCCAACTGATAGAAAACAGTACCTTTGCACTCTCCTGACTTTTCCAATCACAGGAACATTCGATTGGAAGCTGTTTTGGACAACTTTTCTTTTCTTCCTGCCAAACACTTGGCAGACATCCGTGCAACTTCTAGAACACGATGGGAGATGTTTTCTGTGCTGGCACAGTTTTTCCTAGCCAGACATAGTGGAAAAGCTTGTTGCCGAGGTGTAGATGAGAAGAGGAGCTAAAGAGGAAGGTAGGATGCTCTCCGGAGGTAAGAGCCGCTGCCGGGCGTCTTTCGGCAGAAGCCGCGCTAAGGAGAGCACTGTGAGCGGCACAATCGTCTTTGCGCGAAGAAGCCGCTTCTTGGGCTCCGGCAGCCGGCGAGAGCGGCAGCTTCGGGAAGGTGAAGAAGCAAGCTGTACAACACTGGGATTGTGTGCGCACCTTGCCAACTGATAGAAAACAGTACCTTTGCACTCTCCTGACTTTTCCAATCACAGGAACATTCGATTGGAAGCTGTTTTGGACAACTTTTCTTTTCTTCCTGCCAAACACTTGGCAGACATCCGTGCAACTTCTAGAACACGAGGGGAGATGTTTTCTGTGCTGGCACAGTTTTTCCTAGCCAGACATAGTGGAAAAGCTTGTTGCCGAGGTGTAGATGAGAAGAGGAGCTAAAGAGGAAGGTAGGATGCTCTCCGGAGGTAAGAGCCGCTGCCGGGCGTCTTTCGGCAGAAGCCGCGCTAAGGAGAGCACTGTGAGCGGCACAATCGTCTTTGCGCGAAGAAGCCGCTTCTTGGGCTCCGGCAGCCGGCGAGAGCGGCAGCTTCGGGAAGGTGAAGAAGCAAGCTGTACAACACTGGGATTGTGTGCGCACCTTGCCAACTGATAGAAAACAGTACCTTTGCACTCTCCTGACTTTTCCAATCACAGGAACATTCGATTGGAAGCTGTTTTGGACAACTTTTCTTTTCTTCCTGCCAAACACTTGGCAGACATCCGTGCAACTTCTAGAACACGATGGGAGATGTTTTCTGTGCTGGCACAGTTTTTCCTAGCCAGACATAGTGGAAAAGCTTGTTGCCGAGGTGTAGATGAGAAGAGGAGCTAAAGAGGAAGGTAGGATGCTCTCCGGAGGTAAGAGCCGCTGCCGGGCGTCTTTCGGCAGAAGCCGCGCTAAGGAGAGCACTGTGAGCGGCACAATCGTCTTTGCGCGAAGAAGCCGCTTCTTGGGCTCCGGCAGCCGGCGAGAGCGGCAGCTTCGGGAAGGTGAAGAAGCAAGCTGTACAACACTGGGATTGTGTGCGCACCTTGCCAACTGATAGAAAACAGTACCTTTGCACTCTCCTGACTTTTCCAATCACAGGAACATTCGATTGGAAGCTGTTTTGGACAACTTTTCTTTTCTTCCTGCCAAACACTTGGCAGACATCCGTGCAACTTCTAGAACACGATGGGAGATGTTTTCTGTGCTGGCACAGTTTTTCCTAGCCAGACATAGTGGAAAAGCTTGTTGCCGAGGTGTAGATGAGAAGAGGAGCTAAAGAGGAAGGTAGGATGCTCTCCGGAGGTAAGAGCCGCTGCCGGGCGTCTTTCGGCAGAAGCCGCGCTAAGGAGAGCGCTGTGAGCGGCACAATCGTCTTTGCGCGAAGAAGCCGCTTCTTGGGCTCCGGCAGCCGGCGAGAGCGGCAGCTTCGGGAAGGTGAAGAAGCAAGCTGTACAACACTGGGATTGTGTGCGCACCTTGCCAACTGATAGAAAACAGTACCTTTGCACTCTCCTGACTTTTCCAATCACAGGAACATTCGATTGGAAGCTGTTTTGGACAACTTTTCTTTTCTTCCTGCCAAACACTTGGCAGACATCCGTGCAACTTCTAGAACACGATGGGAGATGTTTTCTGTGCTGGCACAGTTTTTCCTAGCCAGACATAGTGGAAAAGCTTGTTGCCGAGGTGTAGATGAGAAGAGGAGCTAAAGGGGAAGGTAGGATGCTCTCCGGAGGTAAGAGCCGCTGCCGGGCGTCTTTCGGCAGAAGCCGCGCTAAGGAGAGCACTGTGAGCGGCACAATCGTCTTTGCGCGAAGAAGCCGCTTCTTGGGCTCCGGCAGCCGGCGAGAGCGGCAGCTTCGGGAAGGTGAAGAAGCAAGCTGTACAACACTGGATTGTGTGCGCACCTTGCCAACTGATAGAAAACAGTACCTTTGCACTCTCCTGACTTTTCCAATCACAGGAACATTCGATTGGAAGCTGTTTTGGACAACTTTTCTTTTCTTCCTGCCAAACACTTGGCAGACATCCGTGCAACTTCTAGAACACGATGGGAGATGTTTTCTGTGCTGGCACAGTTTTTCCTAGCCAGACATAGTGGAAAAGCTTGTTGCCGAGGTGTAGATGAGAAGAGGAGCTAAAGAGGAAGGTAGGATGCTCTCCGGAGGTTAGAGCCGCTGCCGGGCGTCTTTCGGCAGAAGCCGCGCTAAGGAGAGCACTGTGAGCGGCACAATCGTCTTTGCGCGAAGAAGCCGCTTCTTGGGCTCCGGCAGCCGGCGAGAGCGGCAGCTTCGGGAAGGTGAA